>NC_083768.1:60625186-60635186 GCF_963514075.1 Conger conger | reverse complement strand
GATGGGATGGAGTAATGCGATTCCTAAAGTTATTTCTGACGTCAGTCAGAGTTTCTGTTTGGCCCCTGGTCTCTGGCTCCCCCTGCTGGTCACAGAGGGGATGTGCAGGAGCAGTTCTCTCAGCTGTGTGTGAGTGTGAGTGTGAGTGTGAGTGTGAGTGTGAGTGTGAGTGTGAGTGTGAGTGTGAGTGTGAGTGTGAGTGTGAGTGTGAGTGTGAGTGTGAGTGTGAGTGTGAGTGTGAGTCTCTGACGGTCCCCCCTCCCCCCACAGCAGCCCGAGTCCGAGACGGTGCACCTCTTCATCCCGGCGCTGGCTGTGGGGGCCATCATTGGGAAACAGGGCCAGCACATCAAACAGCTGTCCCGCTTCGCTGGGGCTTCAATCAAGGTCAGGCCACGCCCGCCGGCATGCTTCCCCTTCAGGCCCGTGCCGTTAATGTGGCAGGCCTGGCCCCTGAGGGCCTGGCCCCTGAGGGCCGGGCAGGTCCTGGAGGGCTGGGTTGTGTGCCGTGTTTTGAATGAGCTAATTGACTGTAAACACACACTGGATCTCTCCGAGGTTAGGCTCCACAAACTGCCTTCATTCATTCATCAAATACAGACCTGAGTGTTGGAATGCGAGATCGGTTTCACCGCACAAACGGCCAATCACGTAATTGAGGCCTGAGAACAGGAAGCCGATAACGGCCCTCCCTCCGGTGTGACCCGATTGGTTGACTGACTAAATCCTGTCCTGTGATTGGCTGCAGATCGCTCCGGCTGAGGGGCCCGAGGCCAAGCAGAGGATGGTGATCATCACCGGCCCCCCAGAGGCCCAGTTTAAGGTACACCCCCCCCGGCCCGTCGCCTGGGGCTGCATCTCCCCTTCATTTACCCCCCTGGCCCATCACCCGTCACCTGGGGCTGCATCTCCCCTTCATTTACCCCCCCGGCCCGTCACCCGTCACCTGGGGCTGCATCTCCCCTTCATTTACCCCCCCGGCCCGTCACCCGTCACCTGGGGCTGCATCTCCCCTTCATTTACCCCCCCGGCCCGTCACCCGTCACCTGGGGCTGCATCTCCCCTTCATTTACCCCCCCGGCCCGTCACCCGTCACCTGGGGCTGCATCTCCCCTTCATTTACCCCCCCGGCCCGTCACCTGGGGCTGCATCTCCCCTTCATTTACCCCCCCGGCCCGTCGCCTGGGGCTGCATCTCCCCTTCATTTACCCCCCCGGCCCGTCGCCTGGGGCTGCATCTCCCCTTCATTTACCCCCCCGGCCCGTCACCTGGGGCTGCATCTCCCCTTCATTTACCCCCCCGGCCCGTCACCCGTCACCTGGGGCTGCATCTCCCCTTCATTTACCCCCCCGGCCTGCGTGTGAACACCTGGTCATGAGGGGTGCTTTAATGCTAGATTCTTGGTTGAGTGGCTGGTGTAGTCCTGGGCTGCCCAACCCTGTCCCTGGAGTTACTCATCTGCACCTCAATGAGATCTCTGGCTGTTGAATGAGGTGGAACAGGTTTGGGCAGCCTTGGTGTATTCTTTAACATGGTGTTTGCTTTGGGCGTTCTGACAGTTCTGCTCCAGCTCTCTGCCTGGGCCCAGTTCTGACAGTTCTGCTGATCAGTACGGTGTCCTGTCCCCCCTCCACAGGCTCAGGGTAGGATATTTGGGAAGTTGAAAGAGGAAAACTTCTTTGGCCCCAAAGAGGAGGTGAAGCTTGAAGCTCACATCAAAGTCCCGTCTCACGCCGCCGGCCGTGTGATCGGGAAGGGCGGGAAAACGGTGAGGAGGCGGAGTCCTGCTGCGCCCGGGGGCTGCTACTACAGGGCATCAGAGCTGCTGCTGTAACGTGTGTCTGTGTCTGTGAGTGTGTCTGTGAGTGTGTCTGTGAGTGTGTCTGTGAGTGTGTGTGTGTCTGTGAGTGTGTGTGTGTCTGTGAGTGTGTGTGTCTGTGTGTCTGTGAGTGTGTGAGTGTGTGAGTGTGTGAGTGTGTGAGTGTGTGAGTGTGTGAGTGACTGTGTCTGTGTGAGTTCAGAAACTGATCCTAGATCAGCTGAGACCCTGTGAATCCCTCACAGGTGAACGAGCTGCAGAACCTGACCAGTGCCGAGGTGGTGGTGCCTCGAGACCAGACGCCCGATGAGAATGACCAGGTGGTCGTCAAAATCACCGGACACTTCTATGCAAGTCAGGTGAGGGTGTGCGAGGCCGTGTGTGTGCATTAGTGGACCCCTCTATTGTCCCAGCTTGTGTGTGTGACCCCCTCTGTCCTGCGCTCCCCCAGCTGGCCCAGAGGAAGATCCAGGACATTCTCTCTCAGGTGAGGCGGCAGCAGCAGAGACCGGGCCCCGGGGCCCCGTCCGCTCTCAGGAGGAAGTAAGGGCCCGTGCAGACGGCCCCCGGGGCGGGCGGGACCCCCAGGGCCCCGGGCCGGCTGCAGAAGATGTCCCGCACCGTGTCGTCATGCCGACGTCTCCGTGGAAACGGACCTCCTCCTGGAGCCTCTCTGCTGCCATTTCAGGTTTTTTGGGAAATTATTTTTTTTTATTATTTTTTTTTTCTGCCCTTTTTGTCCCAAAGTTTTGGAACAGAAATGTACCCTCTTCACATCCTGATGTGGTACACACTCAACACCTCAAATCAACCGTTTGTTTTCGTTCTCTCCCCTGCAGTGGTGTTGGAATCTGTTGATGCTCCCGCCATGTTAAAATGGTGAAACGTTGCCCCCCTCGTGCCTAGTTTCTGAGGGGGTGGGCAGGGGCAGGGGCAGGGAGGGGGCGGGGGCGGGGGGGAGGGGCAGGGAGGGGGCGGGGGGGGAGGGGCAGGGAGGGGGCGGGGGGGCAGGGATTGTTCAATGGGAATTGGGGAAAGGGAAACTCTTGTCCCAGTATTGATAGTGGCATTTTATAAATTCGGATGCGTTTTATAGAGAAACACTGCCAGAGCTCTGAAGGGATGTGTTTAAATGCTGTTGGCCAGATAATGGATTTAATATGCATTTTTTACCAAACTACCTCAAGCTTTAGTACCTCAGAAAAGAAAATGATATATGAAAAAATGTTCCTTTCTTTTTATTTTGCTTTGTGGTATTTTGTATACTTTATAAAGCTAATAGTTCTTGAACATTTTATTTTTTTAAGAAAATTTAAAAAATTTGGTCAGCTGCCACCAGTGTGTGTTCAACTCTTTATTTTACGAAAGGTATATGTACATGTGTAAAGTGTGTGTGTATATAAGAGTATATGTGTACATATAAGAGTATTAACTGAGATTGAAGAGTTGTAGCGCCCTCTGCTGGTGGCTGCTGGGAGTGTTAAATAGCCTCAGTTTTCCTGAGGTCCTCAGCGCCATCTTCTGGACAGGACATGTACAGCGACTAGCAATGCCGAATAATGCCAACATTACATACTGCAGCAATGAAGTATTTTTTTTTTTGGGGGGGGGCGGGTGGGGTGCGGGTTGAGGGCATAGTGTGAAGTTTGGGGTTTAAAAGTTTTGTTTTTCTTGGACAGTGTTGGTTTCATGTTTTTGCAAGGGGGGTGGGGGAGGGGGAGCATTGACACGCACCCTCCAGATCTCAGGATTTAAGCCCCTCCTTTTGCAACAACGTTAACGACAGAGTATGTTTATAAACGGTGTATAAGTGTTTGATGAGTTCAGCCCGACCACATTCTCCGATTCTGAAGTGCACCTGCAGCTGACGCTGGTGTGTGGCGGTCCAGGGGCGGAGCTTGCCCCCCCCCCCCCCCCCCCGCGCGCCCGGGGCTCCTCCAGCCCGACTGCGGGATTCCATGGCAACGGTGGTTCCATGTGGCTGGGGATGGGAACCATTCAATTCGTACGATACGTCAGTAATATTGGGATACGTTTACAGACCCAGCCACGTTTACAGACCCGGCCATCTTACTGCACCGTCGACTCGCGCAGGTTTCACTGAAAATGACAAATCTGGGGATGGGGGGCAGTAGGGGGGCAGTTGATAGATAAACTTTTTTTTTTTTTCTCAAAGAAAATGTAAGCAAAAAAAAAAAAAGGCTTTTTTTGTTTTTGTTTTGTTTGGGTGCAGAATGTAAATATGGTTTTTGATTGTGGTAAAGATCTGTCTACCTCATTGGGGGGGCTAGGCAGAATGGGGGTAACCCCACCCCCTCCCCCAGCCAGGGTTCACCTCCAGTCCTCACGGATAATGATCTACCTCTTACACACACATTAGAACAGAGGCATATTCCTATTTTAGCGTTAGTTATTTCCCACTGAATTAACCATGATGTACAGATTAGAGATTAAATAAGGAATGATTATCTGAAACGTTCATTTCCCATACTAATTTGAAAACTGAAAAAAGGTGGTGTAGCTTTCTTTGATTTGGTGTTTTTGTGACTTTACAATTTTTGGAGTTATGCATCAGTTTGGGAAAGGTCAATCCATGTTGATTATTGATTAAATTTTGTTTTTCCTCATTCTGTAAATTGGAGCAGTCAAAAGGCCAGCCTACTCTTTCACTTTCAGTCTTTCTTTTCCCCCTCTCCCTCTCTCTCCCTCTCTCCCTCTCTCCCTCTCTCCCTCTCTCCCTCTCTCTCTCTCTCTCTCTGCTGGTTTTGTATTATGTTTGAGTTTCATGGCTGTGGTAAATCATGTTTATTAATGACTGAATTTTGGGAGAGAAGCAGCCCTGCCTCTCTCCCAGTGCCCCTGACACAGCTCCACTGTCAAAATGCCTCTGAATAAACAAAATGGCTCCTCGATTTTCTTCTTTCTGATTGTCTTCACTCTGCACACTTTACCCAGAAGCCTCATAACCGAACTCCAAAGACGTCAGACGTGCATTCCAGACGGCAAACATTTGTGGTGAACTATGTTTGCAGCAAACTGTTATGGTTTAACAATTTTAAATTAACATTAACATTAATTCACGTTTTCCCCATTAGAAGCCATTTGTTTCCCGCGCATTTCCTGGTGAACAGAAAAGTCTGAATATGCTGGCGAACGTTAGCTTACCGTTAAAATCATTTGGCTGTTAAAATGCACTTAACAAATATTACATTGATACCTTAGATTCGTTGCTTAGCTGCGATTTATTTAAGCTGCAAACATTGTTCGCCTTTAACGCATGTCTGGTTGCCAAGGTAAAGGTTGCCGTTCAGTAAAGTTGGTTAGCTGCCGTAAAGTAAATTCAGTTATTTTTGTTAGCTGGCTGGCCATTATGTCCTGCTTTTTACTGGGTCCAAGATTTTACAAAGCAATATAGTAATGCCTACTATCTCAAGCTAATGGGCCGACTATTATCCTGAGTGTCATTTATAACTTTGGAACTACCGCAGACCACCAATATCCGCCCTTTTGACAAAATTCGTTTTCATTTAGTTGGAGAATGCGTGCTTTTTTTTACGTTGCCAGAGGGGTTGGCTGGTAGGCCGCACAGTGACGGTGGCCTGAGGTCACCCAGTCCTCCGCCTCCTCCCACTTTCAGTCGTCATTTCTGAGCAATTTCACTAATGCGTGCGCTTACGATTCGAGTTGATATTGTCTCGGCGGTCGCCATCATGAATTTAGACCGATGATCGTACTGATTGCCTAGCAACATTTGCTAACGTATTATAGCCTACTGCTTTGATTCAAAGATCAAGATCATCGTTTGTAGAATAGGAACGAACACCAAACCGCTTAGCAAGCTGAGTCTTTATGTAACTAGGTGATATAAAAGGAATAGTCTTCAACATACATTTCAGTTATTGCAATTGGCTAAGTGGATATTGTATGGGGGCAGCCAGTGTCTGATTTACCGTTAGCCTATGCTGATAGCAACATTAGCTAATTTAACGTTACTGACACCCGTAACGGCGGTGGGAGGTGTTGGGGGAGACTTGACTAACGTTAGGCCTACTCTGATCTGCTGAAGGGGGAGGTGGCCACCCATGTTGCTAGATACGTTTGCTACGCGAAGGTACGAGACATTTGCTGACATCGTTACAAATAAAAGCGACAATGATGTAGAAAAATGACATAATATTGCTGGCTACAGCAGACTGAAACACTCGGGTGCTGTGTTTGGCTGCGGCTAATGAATGCCTGTTCATTCCTCGCATTAAGTTACGCTAAAGCTGGCTATCCTGACTTTCCTGCATATGATGACAGCGATGTGGGGGGGTTTGCTTTGGGAAATGTCAGTCAACTACTTGACTTGGGCGACACTGGCTCCGGCGGTAATGGCAGTCGGAGGGTTGCCAAAGTGTCCCTGAGCAAGTCCCCTAACTCCCAAATGCGCCTGATGAGCTAGTTGGTGCCTTGCATGGCAGCCATTTGGCGTGAGTGTGTGTGTATGAATGGGTAAATGAGAAGCATCAATTGTACAGCGCTTTGGATAAAGGCGATATATAAATTCCAACCATTTACCATTTTACCGTTTACCGTTACTTCGCTGGTAGGAACACGCTATTGCTGTAATTCTAGCAGTCTGCAATGCGGTGTCACGAGCGACCTGGCCTCGCTAGCTTTCATAGGTGTCTAGATGAGCGAGCATCCGTCATCTTTGGGGTCTAGGCAGGGTTGAGAGGTGGCGTTGAATCACAGAGACATCTCCTCCGTAGTCTGCCTTTAAGTGCGTCCGTTTTTTCCTTCTCTGCCTCATCTCCAATCAATTAATTGTTTTGAGTTCCACTATTTCAAGACCTTCCTGGATGTTATTTAAATTCTAGGATTTTGTGCTGTCAGTCATGGAACACTTCTGTTACCCAGCACTTGGGAGAGCATAAAGGAAAAGAGGAAACTGTTTAAAACCTTTATTAAAACCAGTCTTTTCCCCCTACGCACATTACAATATTCCATTAACTGTGTAAGTGAAGCACTGCTAGAGTTAGTCTCAATTCTGTGATGGATATCGCATACCCAGGCTCCCCCAGGCTCTACATTTACAATAGGTGAATATAAAACGTATAAAAACACACAAGTTCTTTGGGATAGTTTGGAAACCTCTTTAGTACATTTAGACGGTTAAATCTACTTCACTAAGACACGAGAAGCAGAGGGAATGTCCTGATACCCTCCACACAGGGAAATGCAAACAAAAGCAAAAAAAAAAAAAAAAAAAAAAAAAAAGCCAAATCATTTGGGCTCAGAAGCCATCTCTTGGGGGCACTCATTATGAAGCCACCCCATTGCTTAGCACAGCTTAGCTTTAGCACAGTGCAAAGCCCCTGTTTCTCTCTGCATTAATATTCCTGCATCCCCCTGGGCCGTGGTCATGTATGCAGCAACGGCCAAAGCGCTAATCTACAAGCTCATAGGCTGCAGCTTTCAGGGGGCGGAGCTGAAGCTGCTTTGGTGGGTGTTGCTAGAGTGGGTGTGGCCAGCATCAGTGGTGGGTGTGGCTAGGATAGGGGTGGGGCTAAAGCCGATTTGGTGGGTGTGGCTAGGGTGGGTGTAGATGTTTTGTGGGTGTGGCCTACAGCGGGAGCCTGTCGTTGAGTAGACGGCTCCTCTCCTCGTTGGCGGGAAACAGCGAGCTCCTCAGACTCTCGAAACGAAGCCTGACCCCGCCCTCCTCCGTCTCCGCCGGCGACCGTCTGACTGGGCGGTAAACCTTGTAGCGCCTGTGGAGACAGACCCCACAGCTTCAGCCAGACCCCACAGCTTCAGCCAGACCCCACAGCTTCAACCAGACCCCACAGCTTCAGCCAGACCCCACAGCTTCAACCAGACCCCACAGCTTCAACCAGACCCCACAGCTTCAGCCAGACCCCACAGCTTCAACCAGACCCCACAGCTTCAGCCAGACCCCACAGCTTCAACCAGACCCCACAGCTTCAGCCAGACCCCACAGCTTCAACCAGACCCCACAGCTTCAGCCAGACCCCACAGCTTCAACCAGACCCCACAGCTTCAGCCAGACCCCACAGCTTCAACCAGACTCCACAGCTTCAACCAGACCCACAGCTTCAGAGAAATATGGTGCCGTTTCAGGGACTCACTTGTACACGGTGAAGGCGATGAAACCAAAGATGGCCACCAGGACAGCGGCAGCACTCAGCACCACCTCTACAGGCTGTGGACCTTTAAACACTGACGAGAGAGAGAGACCTTTAGACACTGCAGAGAGAGAGAGAGAGAGAGAGAGAGAGAGAGAGAGACCTTTAGACACTGCAGAGAGAGAGAGAGAGAGAGACCTTTAGACACTGAGAGAGAGAGAGAGAGAGACCTTTAGACACTGAGAGAGAGAGAGAGAGAGAGACCTTTAGACACTGAGAGAGAGAGAGAGAGACCTTTAGACACTGAGAGAGAGAGAGAGACCTTTAGACACTGCAGAGAGAGAGAGACCTTAGACACTGAGAGAGAGAGAGAGACCTTTAGACACTGCAGAGAGAGACCTTTAAACACTGAGAGAGAGAGAGAGAGAGAGAGAGAGACTTTAGACACTGCAGAGAGAGAGAGAGAGACCTTTAGACACTGCAGAGAGAGAGAGACCTTTAGACACTGAGTGAGAGAGAGAGAGAGACCACTAGACACTTCAGAGAGAGACAAAGACCTTTAGACACTGCAGAGAGAGAGACCTTTAGACACTGCAGAGAGAGAGAGAACTTTAGACACTGCAGAGAGAGGGGGTAACGACTCACCTTTAATGAGTTCTCTGTGGGTCATGTAAATGGGAAATGGTTGGCATTTATATAGCGCCTTTATCCAAAGTGCTGTACAATTGATGCTTCTCATTCACCCATTCATACACACACTCACACACCAACGGCGATTGGCTGCCATGCAAGGCGCCGACCAGCTCGTCAGGAGCATTTGGGGTTAGGTGTCTTGCTCAGGGACACTTCGACACAGCCCGGGCGGGGATCGAACCGGCAACCCTCCGACTGCCAGACGACTGCTCTTATTGCCTGAGCCATGTCGCCAGTCATGTGACTCTCCCTTAAAGCCAATGAGGAGCTCTCTGCGGTCGCCCGACTCACCTGGCTGGATGGTGACGTGCGTGGACGCCAGGGCGAGGCTGGCCCCGCCCTCCAGCGTGATGTTGACGCAGTAGGAGCCCGGCTGCAGGAAGGTGTGTCTGAGCGTGACCTCACATCCTGTCCCCCGGCGCCACATCCTCACAGACCATGCTCTTCACCTGCCTGCAGGGGGCGGTCAGAGATGATGGTGCAGGCGGAGGAGGGGGCACTGGGGGGGGGGGGGGAGAGAGGGGGGGGGGGAGAGAGAGAGAGAGAGAGAGGGAGGGGGGGAGGGGAGAGAGAGGGAGGGGGGGGAGGGGAGGAGAGACGGGGAGAGAGAGGGGGGAGGGGAGAGAGAGAGAGAGAGAGAGGGAGGGGGGGAGACAGGGGGGAGGGGGGGGAGAGGAGGAGAGAGGGAGGGGGGGGAGAGAGAGAGAGGGAGGGGGGGGGAGAGAGAGAGAGAGAGAGAGAGGGAGGGGGAGACCGGCTGGGGGGGAGCGGTTGAGAGAGATAGAGAGGCGGAGAGAGTTGGGGAGACAGAGAGAGAGAGGGAGGGGGGAGACGGAGAGAGAGAGGGGGGGGGGGGGAATTGACTTTACCCCCAGAGCTTGCAAACTCCAATGGTTACTGAAGGTATTGCAGTTCATTTAGCCAGAAACACATTTCCCCATTGAACTATGAATTAAATTATGAAATAAAACTTCTTCACACTGAACTAGGATGTAAGATTTCCTTCAGTCCTCAGCTCATGTTTAGCCTCACAACACTGAGCATCTCAGGTCCGTGGTCGGATGTACACCTGAGAGACTTACCTGCCCAGACACTTCACCAGGAAGGTGACCGTGGTGTTGGTGACTGTGGCTGCAGGACACGTCTGTGATCTTATTGGCCTGGACACTCAGCACGGCCAGCTTCCCCCTCTGTAAGACACACAGGTGATGTCACTTCCTGTAGGCTGAGGCTGGTGACTTTGGGGAACCTCCTTATTCTATATTGTTCTGGGCCAACGATCATACTTTAATTAATATTATTATTATTAATAGGCAAAGACTGAAGAGCACATTACACCCTGAGAAGGACAGGTAGT
>NC_083768.1:60595433-60605433 GCF_963514075.1 Conger conger | reverse complement strand
TTTCATATTCACTGTGCTGGAATACAGAGCCAAAAAGCCATATTTGTGTCACTGTGCAAATACTGCCCTGCACACACACACACACACACACACACACACCGTGCCTTCAGAAAGTATTCAACCCCTTGAACTTTTTCTCATTTTGTCCTGTTTATATTCGGAGTTGACAGAAATCTAATTTAAATTAACATTTTAAGTGGACTTTTCAAAACATTAAACGAGAAATATTCAATGGGGGAGAAAACGCAACGTCTAGGCAGGGACAATCTTTCGGACACTTCGCTTGGATGTGTTGAAAAGATGGAGGGCTCACCTTTTCGTCTCAGTAGCAGTTCGTGTGGTCCGAAGGGCGGGTATAAGTAGTCATCCCACGGATTGCTGTCCGGGAACCATCCAGGAATCGGGGGAAACTTCACCGAGTGTTTGTGCGCGAACATGTCTCTGTACGCTGGAAACACACATGGGCTCAGGACTTTCTTTCTGTCATTTAATCGGCGCTTGTAGTTCATCCATTGACTAATAATAGTTATCATATATAATATGATTAGATATAATAATGCTATTCAATATTACTTAAACATCTGTCAAATCGTAGAGAATGCATGTTTGTTCTTTTTTTGGAGAACCCCTCCCCCCAATATTTCAAGTACAGCAACACTTAAATGCTATATAATGAGAACTAACTAATTTAAACCAATTCCTCATAAATCATCAGTATCAGGACTTGTTTAGCTGTTCTTTTTTTGCATGTGATGTTGAATATACCAACGCACGGCGTAAAGACGGACATCCGGACAAACACGTGACACTGTGGCCACTGTCATCCCGAAGTTACGCTAATTAAGAAAAAAAAGAAAAGAAAAAAGTTATTTCTAACGACATTCACAAGACCGAAAACCGCGTATGACGCCGGTAATTAGCCTCATGAGACGGGGGCTGGAAGGTTCTGAGCGACGCCATAACTCTCCGAACCTCGGGCCGATCGCAGTAACATTCTCCCTTCTCTTCTGTAAAACATATAGCCTAATTAATTTAGTATCAGTTTATTCTTAAACGGAAAACAATTTCGTTTGCCCGAAAACGACCGGTAGGCCTATTCAAAAAGAAGTGTAATTAAATAAATCATATAAAAACTGATTTTAAACACTGTGATTTGTTGACTTGTTGGGACCTACGAAACTCTTTGCCTTGGCCAAGTTGGCTATACCCAGGACATTATTGGGATTTTAAAAGAATACACAAATGAAATGTATGCAAAAACACTCTTTATCTCAATTCCGAACGATATAATCAATCTTTGTGGTTAATAGTTGCGATTTACCACTGCTAGACCACATTTAACAATGAAAGTAGCACTGTTGTGATAATGTTGTGTAAAACACCCACTATAAGGAAGGTCAGGGTCGAGTGGAAACATGAAAATGAAAGTCTTGAGCTGATATTCATTGTTTTGAATATTTATAATTATATATATATTCAAAGAAGCTATACAGGTAAAAGACATGAAAAATAGAGACGATGAGCAACAAATAAAAATATATATTGGTTCAGACATTGCTTACGAAAACTCACAAGTGTCATTATTTCTTAAAATTGTCTCTTATTAAAATGTGTAACAGTTTTCAAACAATTTGATCCAAAGACCAGGTTAAATAATTTTGTGTTCGCTTCTACTTCTCCATAATAATACAACCCCCCAACACACACGCACACACACACACACACACACACGCGATGTCAAAGTGTCAGGAATAAATTCAAAACACATTTTGATATATTTCACTTACTTCTCAGTCCATCTGCGTGGGAGATTAAAATCGCTAAGGCCAGGTATGACATCACTCGCAAGCCCCCCATGTCGGCGCGCGGAGCAGAATCCCAACTAAACCCGCACACGCCGCCCGGACCTCTCCACCCAGTACTGGCCCTCTGCGTGCCGGACCTTCCCTCTACCCCATCCATAATTTAATAACGGCGCGTCATGTGCGCTCCATAACGAGAAGCGGTCAACATCTCATTATCCTGCACTGTCCCCTCTGTAGATCTGCTCACGGGGAATGAGTCAGTCTCTCAAAACATTTATTTTCTCCTAACAGTGCTTGGGAAATGTAGAACTTTTATTTCACAAATAATCTCGAAAATAACCTGGGGGTATTGATCGTGTTTCCTTGCGAGGCAGACAGTATCACATCTGACTGAAACCAAAATATCAATTCGTGCTCATTCGACTATAGGCTACTTTCTCCGAAAATTGTTTCAAAGAACATGGAAAAAAAACATCGTATTTGCCCTTATTGTAATTGGATTACAAGCTCCGGATAGGGATCCATCTTTAGGCTGACTTGTTTTCCGGACAGTAATTTTCTGCTTTTCATACCCATCCTTTTCGACGGTCTTTTTTTTTGTGTGCGGAGAATCTGCTGAACAGATATACACAGAAACATTTACATAATTTATTTCATAGAATGAATATATAAACCACGGTTTTTCTACAAAATTAATATACAGCTGTTTGCTTCCAGTGTAAAAATGTATTAGCCTACAATAAATAAAAACATTTAGAGCAAGTCATTAAAGATATGAGAATGACAGGCTTTAGCGGCAGTGCCAATCACAGTTAGGTATGTTCATGTGAGGATGCTAAATGATTAATTACAAGTTTATATTTTTTTAAACTGAAAACGTGAGAATAAAGAATTAAGGAAGATACATTGTATGCTGAACTAAAATCGCTCAAAAGTGTGATTATTTGATTGATGTGTTTATTTTCACACGTTTTCTTGGAGTAGGCCTATTCTGTGCACTATTTCGCTGTCAAACGGAACCATGCCGGCTCAGAAGTATCTGCTTTTCATTTCTGCTAATGTTTTATTTTATTCTTCTATGTATTCTGGTGGGAAGTGTAAGGGTCATCCCACCTGGCAAGCGGAGGGGGTAGGTAACTACAGTGCTACTCAAATGCAGTTATATTTCTTACCTCAGAAAACCGTGGAAACAAAATACTTCATTTTTGCACTCTACTTCCCCGTTAAAGGAATCTGATGAATGCGGTTTTATCGCGGTGTCATCAGCTGAATTACCCAATGGAAAGGCCTCAGTTTAAATGCAAAAAGGTGGAGAGATTTTTTTTAATTGTCTATCTGGACAGTGGGTGCATATGCGATTCTATATGGTGGGAAATTGCAGAGAATCAAAAACAATGGGGGTAAAACGTTTTTAAAAATGTTTTAGAATAACTGCCACTACCGCTGTGCTGAAGTAGTTCTGACAGATCTCAACCACAATGAGTTTAAGTGCCTTCGCGAGGCTACTGTTTGAGGGGTATCTGCGGGCATGTCGGTCAAAACTGAGCACTCTCCACACATACGAGTACAGTCACGTGTTTTTCAACGTGCCGAGAACTGGAGACAGCTTCCGCTTCCGCTTACCGGCTCCATGGATTCCTTTGGGAGCAGCTCTGGAGCCCAAGAAACCAGTTCATGGAGGCGGCCATGTTTGGCTACGTGTTTTCCCCAGCAGAGGATGCGCACTGGCTACCTAAACATGAAGATCATAGAAAAAAACAATATATCTTCATTCGTTCAACTAGGAAATGAGTTTTTGACACAGGAAACGTAATAAACTACAAAACCTCCGGTAACCACTGGGTCAATTCCCCTGCCACGGAACAAGCAGCGAAGTACTTCCGGGGAAAAGCGTTACGCTGACATGAGGAAGGTTATCTAACTTGCTATAATGAAGTGCATATGAAGAATATTTGTGTGTCCCGGTAAGATAACATTATATCATTTTTCAGGGAAACAAGCAAATGACTCAGAAGATGTCCGCACGGTTTAGGGAGTAGACAATCTGTCTGGAGTACTGTTTTCATAGGCAAAAGGATGGTCCAATGGCTAAAGCTAGCAATCTCGTAACAGTTTTACTGGTTCGCCGTCTTCAGTCATCATATAGCTAGCACAGTGTCTAACAGCATTAATGTAATGGTTCAGGATGTGCTATGCAACTTACAAATTCGTTTCGAGTCTAGGTCGCTAACTCTACTAGCTAGCTACTGTCTGGAAGTTAAGCCAACTGACAGAATGCTGTCCATTGGACGCCTGTATGGGCGAGCTGCCGCGCATGTTATAATGAGCTCGTTTAACGTTACATTGTAAACTACTTAGGGGCATGTTTAAGTAATTTTAACCACGTTGGTTCACTTTATTTTGGCTTTACTGTGGTGCAATAAGTAGCAGCTAGTTAGCTATCTAGCCAACACAATCACTGCTAATCACAGTGTTGCCATCCCAGTCAGGTACACCGACTACAGTGGATAGCTGCATATAATGTACATTGGTGGGCGGATCCCTGGAATGTTTTGGTTTGAGAGTAACGTTAGTTTGCGTTTGTGTGTGTTCTGTGCTGATGCGCAGTATCAAAAAAAACTGCACCCGTATATATTGTTTGCACCCGTATATATTGTTTTGTATTACACCCTAATTGTGTATCTGCGTTTCCCACAGTCTGCCACTGTCGGGGTAAGCTTGGCGGTCCCTGCTTCCGCGATGACGGCGCGCCGTTGGCTGAAGGTCGCTGGAAGCTTCGCGGCGCCGGGTGCATCCGGACTGATCCCGGGCAGCAGGTGATTGGCCTGGAATATCTCCCGCTTTGTGTCGGTCAGGTGCTCGCTGACGTCTTTGTGGGGTTGGTTATGCTTGTTCTGGCTGGTTTTCACCAATGCTGATAACCAACCAGCCTTTGATAATTAAACTAACCTAGAAACATCTTCACACGCCAAGGCATGCTACACGAACCCATTATTCGATTAAGCTGACAGCGAGGTTAACATCGGCATTCTCTATTCGTTTTAACCACACTGAGTCCGTTACCTACGAGTCGGTTGTGTAAGTTACCGAGCCAACATGCCAGTATATCATAGTGATGATATTTGATTATGAAATGAACAAATCTTACTTCACAATGAACTTTAATTTCAGACGAATGAGTTCGAGAAGAAAAACTGACCACTTGGAGAGAACAGCGAACAATTACAGACAGATGGTGAGTTTGCGTTGCGTTTATGACAGCGGCCCCACTGTAGAATGTCTAAATGAAGGCGAAGGCTGACGTTGATGGCTGCAGCGCAGCCGTGCCGTTATGGAACCGAAGAATACACAAATAAACTCTGTCCTGATGTCATTGTCCACCGACGACTACACAGAGCAGGTTTACCGGTATTGGGGTTTGAGCTCCGCGGTTGGGTCACATATTGAAGCAACCGATATGACAGAGCCAGGTTAGAGCAGACTTTGACCCAACTGAGAGAAGTAACCGTTGACCCTGCAGATGTTTTTTTTCTTTTCTGTGGATATCTGATAATTATATATAATATGTTTGTTGAAGATTCGTCGAGATTGATCCTGTCTTTGATAACCAGTAAGTAGCAGTATTGCAATCACATGGATTGCTGTTATATCTGTGGTCATTACAGTAGTGTGCTGGCGGGTTTTGATGACATCACATAAGGGGACAAAATGTGTGTGTGCCTAGGCCGTCTTCCCCGCGAAGGTGTGTGGGATGATGAACGAGTCTGACTCAGTGAGACGCCTCCGCCTGTCCATCCCCCATCCCGATTTCAGCTTCAAAGCAGGACAGTGGTGAGTGACCGTAGTCCCTGACCGTGACTGAACATAGTCCCTGAACATAGTCCCTGACCGTGACTGACCATAGTCCCTGAACATAGTCCCTGAACATAGTCCCTGACCGTGACTGAACATAGTCCCTGACCATGACTGAACATAGTCCCTGAACATAGTCCCTGACCATGACTGAACATAGTCCCTGACCGTGACTGAACATAGTCCCTGAACATAGTCCCTGACCATGACTGAACATAGTCCCTGACCATGACTGAACATAGTCCCTGACCGTGACTGAACATAGTCCCTGACCATGACTGAACATAGTCCCACCATGACTGAACTTTTCCTCGGGGTGCAGTTCTGATCTGTGGCCGGTCATTCCCTCTAACACCTGCAGAACACGGTCTGCAAATTCACCAGACTACATGCAGTTTTAAGATTGGCCAGAAGAGGGCAGTGTGAGGTCACAATGTGATTAGAATGTTCTTTACTGCTGCTCCGGATGAGGCCGCAAGCCCTGATTGGCTGATGGATCCGCCGTGCTGTGCGTTAATGGGGTTTACTGATTGGCTGATGCGGTTAATGGGGTTTGCTGATTGGCTGATGCATTTGCAGGGTGGACTTCTTCATCCCGGGACAGGAGAAGGTGGGCGGGTTCTCCATCTGCTCAAGCCCCGCCCTCCTGCGCAGAGAGGGCGTGATCGAGCTGGCGGTGAAATACACCACCCACCCGCCCGCACACTGGATACACCACTCTGTGAGTTTACACACACACACTCTGTGAGTTTACACACACACTCTGTGAGTTTACACCACTCTGTGAGTTTACACGCCCGCCCACTGGACACACACACTCTGTGAGTTTACACACACACACACACTCTGTGAGTTTGCACACACACACACTCTGTGAGTTTACACACACACACACTCTGTGAGTTTACACACACACACTCTGTGAGTTTACACACACACACTGTCAGTTTACACACACCCGCCCGCCCACTGGATACACCACTCTGAGTTTAAACTCAGGTTTGAAAGGAGATTCTCCATATAAAACCCTGTATAGTCCAGGGGCCTGTATCACTGAGTTACCTGGATAACTGCACTTACCTGGATAACTGCACTTACCTGGATAACTGCACTTACCTGGATAACTGCACTTACCTGGATAACTGCACTGGACACTGTGAGTGACTCTGCATTATCCCCCCCCCCCCCCCCCCCAGTGCCGTTTGGACTCAGAGGTGGAGGTTCGGGTGGGTGGGGACTTCTTCTTTGACCCCTCCCCTGGGGGTGGGGCGGTGGACCTGCTGCTGGTGGCGGGGGGCGTGGGGATTAACCCCCTGTTCTCCATCCTGCTGCACGCGCGCGACCTGCAGCGCCACCGCCAGGCGGGAGGGCAGCACTGCGCCCCGGGGGCTGTGCGGCTCTGCTACAGCGCCAAGACCGCCCAGGACCTGCTGTTTCAGGTGCGTCCCGCAGCCACACTGCCCCCGCGGGAGCGGAGGGGAACTGCGCCCTTCCGTGGTGGGCCAATCCAGGCACCACAGCACCTCTTGAATTTTGTGTCGGTAGACAATTATGCGATGAAAATTAGAGCCTGTCATTCTCTCTCTCTCTTTCTCTCTCTCTCTCTCTCCCCGTCCCTCCCTCCCTCCAGAGTTCGATTGTTGAGGCATGTGAGGAGTTCCCCGGAAGGTTCTCTTGTGATTTCCACCTGACCCACCAGAGCGAGGAGGTCGAGCCCCAGCTGCAGCCGTACATCAGTGGTGAGTGACGCACGGGATAGCGTTACCGTTAGCATATTAGCATTGTGGGTTTACACAGTGTGGATCTTAGCCGTTGGAATGTTAGCATTGTGGGTTTACACAGTGTGGATCTTAGCCGTTGGAATGTTAGCATTGTGGGTTTACACAGTGTGGATCTTAGCCGTTGGCATGTTAGCATTGTGGGTTTACACAGTGTGGATCTTAGCCGTTGGCATGTTAGCATTGTGGGTTTACACAGTGTGGATCTTAGCCGTTAGCATGTTAGCATTGTGGGTTTACACAGTGTGGCTCTTAGCCGTTAGCATGTTAGCATTGTGGGTTTACACAGTGTGGATCTTAGCCGATAGCCTGTTAGCATCTTCAGGACACTTCACACAGTGGATTAGCGTTAGCATCGCAGGTCATTTTACACAGCAGATTAGTGTTAGCATCGCAGGTCACTTTACACAGCAGATTAGCTTTAGCATCGCAGGTCACTTTACACAGCAGATTAGCCATTTGCTCGTCAGCATCACAGGTCATTTTACACAGCACTTTAATTATATACAGCGCAGTAGGCTTTGAACTGAGGTGTGTGTGTGTGTGTGTGTGTGTGTGTGCGTGCGCATGCATGCATGTGTGTTCTTTCAGGTGGCAGGATATCAGAGCAGGTTCTCAGGGAGCACCTGGAGAGCCTGGCAGGGGCGGGGCGGAGGGAGACGCTGTGTTACCTGTGCGGGCCGCCGCCCATGATCGAGAGCGTCTCCGGGCACCTGCAGCGCCTGGGCGTCCCGCCCCACCGGGTCCTGTTCGAGAAGTGGTGGTAGCTCCACCCCCTGCGGCCAAGAGCCACGCCCACGCACACCCGGAACTCAGTGTCTGAACACCTGAACACCCGAACACCTGAACACCTGAACACCTGAACACCCGAACACCTGAACACCTTCCTCTGACAGACTGGCCCGCCCCCTCCACCCGGTCGGTCTGGTGTTGGTGCTTTGGGCCGGGCCCTGTGTTGGTGCTTTGGGCCGGGTCCTGTGTTGCACTGTTACAGCTTTCTGAGGGTTTTTATGATTGGCTCGTCCTCACCCAAGACAGAAATTATCTGCATTATCTTTTATTTATTTTCAAATGAGAATGTGTCATTCTTTATTCTTTTTATTTTTTAATCTCTCTCCATATGGAGATGCAGCAGAAATAACATTTTACCTCACAAACGCACAAACCTTTTTAGTGTTTTTGTTCTGAAGCATTCTGTATTCAGGATTTCTGTTTTGTTCTTTATAGAACGCTGTTGTGTTTGTTGCCTGGGAGACAACCTTCCAGATGACCTCTCCAGAATCCTCAGACAGGAGAGGTCACGCACAGATTCTCTTTAAAGGGTTCTTATAGACATGGACTGATGTTGAACTTCAGTTACAGACTGACCAGTCAGCCGTGTGAAAACTTAACTAGCAGATGCAATTATGCCTTAATAATGAATAATTAATAACTCATATCCTCCTCTGTGTCGTCAGTCCTCCAGATGCATAAACAAGAGGTACTAACCACTATTTCCTGAAAGCAGCGAAACGAACTCAGACAGAAGTGTTGCTGAAGAGCGCGGTGTGGGGCTGGATGGTGTTTAATGGTAAATGGAGCAGACAGAATAAAAGAACAGAAACTCAAAAGAACAGAAACTCAGAAGAGCAGAAATATGGTGCCTGCCTCTGGAGAGGAGACGTGGTCTTCAGCAAAGGGAGTTCTGCTGGTTTTATTATTTATTCATGCCAAGGTTGATAGCTGTTGAATGACTGCAGACTTTTTCAAAAATTAATGTAGTGTTTCCAGTCAATAAAGGGTTGGCATTCTTTAAAATTGTTGGTGTTCTGTGATGACCCTTACCAACCTAGGGACATTTTATTTTGTGCTTTTAAACCTGCATTCGGTTGTGAGCTAGAATGCAATTTCAAAATGGCCATGTTTTTTTCCCCATGACAGAGTGTGGGGTTTGTTGTCCGTGAGAATGTGTTGCTGTGAATAAAGTTTTATTTTTCATTTCACTGCCACACTTTCAGACATCCTGCCAGTACTGTTTTATAACAGACTCTGCAGAAAGGAAGCATTGGGCTTTGTATGGTGTGCCTGTGTGTGTGTTTGTTGATAGTGTAGGTTTATTCATGTTTGTGATGTGAGCACAAATTGAACTTTGTTCAGAACTGTGTTTTTTTTCTTGGGTTGAAAACCACAATGACCCGCCCTGAACTGAAACCTGCAACTCCGGGTTAATGATCTGTGCAATCTGCTGCTCTGCCTCGCTCAGTGTCAGACACACACACACACACACACACACACACACACACACTCTACCTCTCAGTGTAGGACACGCACACTCACACACACTCTACCTCTCAGTGTAGGACACACACACACACACACACTCTACCTCTCAGTGTAGGACACACACACACACACACACTCTACCTCTCAGTGTAGGACACACACGCACACACACACACTTTACCTCTCAGTGTAGGACACACACACACACACACACTCTACCTCTCAGTGTAGGACACACACACACACACACACTTTACCTCTCAGTGTAGGACACACACACACACACACTCTACCTCTCAGTGT
>NC_083768.1:60585433-60590433 GCF_963514075.1 Conger conger | reverse complement strand
TTGGGTCATATTGGGTTGCCTTGGGTTGTGTTGGACCATGTTGGGTTGTGTTGGGTCATATTGGGTTGTGTTGGACCATGTTGGGTTATGTTGGGTTGTGTTGGGTCATATTGGGTTGCGTTGGACCATGTTGGGTTATGTTGGGTTGTGTTGGGTCATACTGGGTTGTGTTGGGTTGCGCCATGTTGGGTCATGTTGGGTTGTGTTGGACCATATTGGGTTGTGTTCGGTTGCGTTGGGTCATGTTGGGTTGTGTTGGACCATGTTAGGTCATGTTGAGTTGTGTTGGACCATGTTGGGTTATGTTGGGTTGTGTTGGACCATGTTGGGTTGCGTTGGGTTGTGTTGGACCATGTTGGGTTGTGTTGTGTCATACTGGGTTGCGTTGAG
The DNA here is from genome assembly GCF_963514075.1 of Conger conger. Classification (NCBI taxonomy): domain Eukaryota; kingdom Metazoa; phylum Chordata; class Actinopteri; order Anguilliformes; family Congridae; genus Conger; species Conger conger. Next base: position 60,590,043 of record NC_083768.1, on the reverse strand, counting down.
TTGTGCTGGATCATGTTAGACCATGTTGGGTTATGTTGGGTTGTGTTGGGTCATATTGGGTTGCGGTGGGTTGTGTTGGACCATGTTGGGTTATGTTGGGTTGTGTTGGGTCATATTGGGTTGCGTTGGACCATGTTGGGTTATGTTGGGTTGTGTTGGGTCATACTGGGTTGTGTTGGGTTGCACCATGTTGGGTCATGTTGGGTTGTGTTGGACCATATTGGGTTGTGTTCGGTTGCGTTGGGTCATGTTGGGTTGTGTTGGACCATGTTAGGTCATGTTGAGTTGTGTTGGACCATGTTGGGTTATGTTGGGTTGTGTTGGACCATGTTGGGTTGCGTTGGGTTGTGTTGGACCATGTTGGGTTGTGTTGTGTCATACTGGGTTGCATTGGGTTGTGTTGGACCATGTTGGGTTGTGTTGGGTCATATTGGGTTGTGTTGGACCATGTTGGGTTGTGTTGGGTCATATTGGGTTGCGGTGGGTTGTGTTGGACCATGTTGGGTTATGTTGGGTTGTGTTGGGTCATATTGGGTTGCGTTGGGTTGTGTTGGACCATGTTGGGTTATGTTGGGTTGTGTTGGGTCATACTGGGTTGCGCTGAGTTGTGTTGGATCATGTTGGACCATGTTGGGTTGTGTTAAGTTGTGTTGGACCATGTTGGGTCATGTTGGGTTGTGTTGGACCATGTTTGGTTGTGTTGGGTCATATTGGGTTGTGTTGGACCATGTTGGGTTGTGTTGGGTCATATTGGGTTGCGGTGGGTTGTGTTGGACCATGTTGGGTTATGTTGGGTTGTGTTGGGTCATATTGGGTTGCGTTGGGTTGTGTTGGACCATGTTGGGTTATGTTTGGTTTTGTTAAGTTGTGTTGGACCATGTTGGGTCATAATGGGTTGCGTTGAGTTGTGTTGGACCATGTTGGACCATGTTGGGTTGTATTGGGTTGTGTTGGACCATGTTGGGTTGCGTTGGGTTGTGTTGGACCATGTTGGGTTGCGTTGGGTTGTGTTGGACCATGTTGGGTTGCATTGGGTTGTGTTGGACCATGTTGGGTTGCGTTGGGTTGTGTTGGACCATGTTGGGTTGCATTGGGTTGTGTTGGACCATGTTGGGTTGTGTTGGGTTGTGTTGGACCCTGTTGGGTTGCGTTGGGTTGCGTTGGACCATGTTGGACCATGTTGGGTTGCGTTGGGTGGTGTTGGACCATGTTGGGTTGCGTTGGGTTGTGTTGGACCATGTTGGGTTGCGTTGGGTTGTGTTGGACCATGTTGGGTTGCGTTGGGTGGTGTTGGACCCTGTTGGGTTGCGTTGGGTGGTGTTGGACCATGTTGGGTCATGTTGGGTTGTGTTGGGTCATACCGCCGCTCGGTTGGGTCCCCAGGTGGAAGTACCCGTCGACCAGCGATGCGCCACTGCGGAAGTGCTGGGTCATGTGATCCAGCCACCCCGCCTCCAGCCGGCTCAGCTCCCGGTCCCGCCAGCCCAGCCGCAGGGGCACCCTGACGGTGTAGAACCGCACCGGCTCCACACACAGCGCCCCCTGCTGGTTAAACAGGGAGAACAGCTCCACCCCTGCAGGGACAAAGGGCACGGCCTCAGCCCGGACCACAGAGCCCACCCGGACCACGCACTGAGCAGGAACCATCAGCACGGGGAACAGAAATGCTGATGGGGAGAAGGCAGAGAGAATCACTTGGCTGCTATAATACACTTCAATAATGTAATATTTGTTCTTACCTTTTAAAAGCAGTGAGGATTATTAGGTTTAAGTTTTTGTATTAAAAAGGCGTTGGTGGCAAAAAGTCACTGTCAACAGTAACTGTCCGCTGCAAACATAGTTCTCCACGAATGTTTGTTGTCTGGTTTACTTTTCTCCTGGGTAATTAGTGCTGTTGATTGGGCAGACTGTCTCCATACCTGACTCCCAGGTAAAGGGAGGGTGAAGCTAAGCTTTACCTGGGAGTCAGGTGTGTTCACCCTCCCTTTACCTGGGAGTCAGGTGTGTTCACCCTCCCTGTACCTGGGAGTCAGGTGTGTTCGCCCTCCCTTTACCTGGGAGTCAGGGGTGTTCACCCTCCCTTTACCTGGGAGTCAGGTGTGTTCACCTCCCTTTACCTGGGAGTCAGGTGTGTCCACCCTCCCTTTACCTGGGAGTCAGGTGTGTTCGCCCTCCCTTTACCTGGGAGTCAGGTGTGTCCACCCTCCCTTTACCTGGGAGTCAGGTGTGTTCACCCTCCCTTTACCTGGGAGTCAGGTGTGTTCATCCCTCCCTTTACCTGAGAGTCAGGTGTGTTCACCTCCCTTTACCTGGGAGTCAGGTGTGTCCACCCTCCCTTTACCTGGGAGTCAGGTGTGTCCACCCTCCCTTTATCTGGGAGTCAGGTGTGTTCACCCTCCCTTTACCTGGGAGTCAGGTGTGTCCACCCTCCCTTTATCTGGGAGTCAGGTGTGTTCACCCTCCCTTTACCTGGGAGTCAGGTGTGTTCGCCCTCCCTTTACCTGGGAGTCAGGGGTGTTCACCCTCCCTTTACCTGGGAGTCAGGTGTGTTCACCTCCCTTTACCTGGGAGTCAGGTGTGTCCACCCTCCCTTTACCTGGGAGTCAGGTGTGTTCGCCCTCCCTTTACCTGGGAGTCAGGTGTGTCCACCCTCCCTTTACCTGGGAGTCAGGTGTGTTCACCCTCCCTTTACCTGGGAGTCAGGTGTGTTCATCCCTCCCTTTACCTGAGAGTCAGGTGTGTTCACCTCCCTTTACCTGGGAGTCAGGTGTGTCCACCCTCCCTTTACCTGGGAGTCAGGTGTGTCCACCCTCCCTTTATCTGGGAGTCAGGTGTGTTCACCCTCCCTTTACCTGGGAGTCAGGTGTGTCCACCCTCCCTTTACCTGGGAGTCAGGTGTGTTCACCCTCCCTTTACCTGGGAGTCAGGTGTGTTCATCCCTCCCTTTACCTGGGAGTCAGGTGTGGAGACAGTCTGGCCGATCAGCAGCACTAGTTCCCCGGGAGGAAAGTAACGCAGGGCCGGATTGGGATGGGAGGACAGTGAGGTCATGATCCCTGGCACTGACACACACACCGCCGCCCAATTTATTATTCAAACATTCTCATCATTATTCATGACGCTTAGCCGATTCCTCTTATCACCAGGCAACAGGTATTTACACGTTATCCTCTTGTGCTTACCCCCATCACCCAAGGGACTTCTAATCACCCGCTTATCGCTCACCACAAACCTTCAACACCACTCTGAAACGCAGTCAGACATGTACATCCTCAACCAAGAGCTCATTCCAGGTCAAGAGCTTAAAGAAAGCAAACACTCGCTTGATTAAGAACTGCTGCCAGGTTTTTATATAGTGCGGGAGCTTCCTTGCTTACCGTGAACAAACTCCCGCTCACAAAGAAAACTATTTTACCTGTTCACACAGTATAAACATCACCAGAGTTAAATTAACAGCCCGTCTCCGAAAATAACCCAGCGGAGTGTCAGATGCTGTGAATAGCCCAGGCAGGTGTGATTACGGGCGTCCCAACATGTCCACGGCAGCGTGCCTCATACAGAGGCGCTGGAGAGGAGGGGCTGCTGGTTTGACTCAGTTTTGGGACACTGCGGTTCTGTGACGAGCCAGGGGACTTAACCCGGCCCCCTCACTGGCAGAATCCAGTAACACAGAAAAACCCAAAAGCTGATTAAACAGATAGTGGGACGGTAAGCTGTGAAAAAATAATAACCTGCATAAATGGATATGAAAAACCTGCAGGCGTTATAAACGGATGAAGTGTGGAAATGTAAGCTGGGAGCGTGGCGTTTTCCCAATGCAACCTAAACACAGAGGAGCAATGCTTTTACCCTCCTTTACCCTGCCCTGAGAACCCCTTTAACCTGCCCTGAACCCGTTTAACCTGCCCTGAACCCGTTTAACCTGCCCTGAGAACCCGTTTAACCTGCCCTGAACCCGTTTAACCTGCCCTGAGAACCCCTTTAACCTGCCCTGAACCTGTTTAACCTGCCCTGAGAACCCCTTTAACCTGCCCTGAACCCGTTTAACCTGCCCTGAGAACCCCTTTAACCTGCCCTGAACCCGTTTAACCTGCCCTGAGAACCCGTTTAACCTGCCCTGAAAACCCGTTTAACCTGCCCTGAGAACCCGTTTAACCTGCCCTGAACCCAATTACCCTGCCCTGAAAACCCGTTTAACCTGCCCTGAGAACCCGTTTAACCTGCCCTGAAAACCCGTTTAACCTGCCCTGAGACCCCGTTTAACCTGCCCTGAGAACCCGTTTAACCTGCCCTGAAAACCCGTTTAACCTGCCCTGAAAACCCGTTTAACCTGCCCTGAGAACCCGTTTAACCTGCCCTGAGAACCTGTTTAACCTGCCCTGAGAACCTGTTTAACCTGCCCTGAGAACCCGTTTAACCTGCCCTGAGAACCCGTTTAACCTGCCCTGAGAACCCGTTTAACCTGCCCTTCGTTGTTACTCAGCACTTAATTGAGGGTTGGGGACCCATGGTTTAAAGTTATAAAAGGTGTCTGGCTTGTGATAAACATGTGATGAGCTGTATGGAGTGTAAGAACCGTGTAAGAGGCGTGTAAGAGGCGTGTTGTGTAC
>NC_083768.1:60575433-60577933 GCF_963514075.1 Conger conger | reverse complement strand
AGTGGTTAAGGTGAATGACTGGGACACACAAGGTCGGTGGTTCTAATCCCGGTGTGGCCACAATAAGATCCGCACAGCCGTTGGGCCCTTGAGCAAGGCCCTTAACCCTGCATTGCTCCAGGGGAGGATTGTCTCCTGCTTAGTCTAATCAACTGTACGTCGCTCTGGATAAGAGCATCTGCCAAATGCCAATAATGTAATGTAATGTAATGTGATGTAATGTCTGTCTGTGTGTGCGTGTGAGTGTATGCTTCTGTGGGTGCTGGTGTAGTTGGGCCATGATTCAGTCTGATTAGCAGAAACCTGTAAGTTGAGATAACTGAGCCCTGGAATAGACTGGCTCTGCCAGTGGGCGCAGATAGGGGGCGACGGCGTTCACACTCCTTCTGTCACTGCTCACCGCCGATGGATGAGCGCTTTTTACTGTGTGCTAATCGGCCACTGTGTGCTAATCGGCCACTGTGTGCTAATCGGCCACTGTGTGCTAATCGGCCACTGTGTGCTAATCACCCACTGTGTGCTAATCACCCACTGTGTGCTAATCGCCCACTGTGTGCTAATCGCCCACTGTGTGCTAATCGGCCACTGTGTGCTAATCGCCCACTGTGTGCTAATCGCCCACTGTGTGCTAATCGCCCACTGTGTGCTAATCGGCCAATTACACAGCTCGTCCACTAGCATGACAGAGAAATAAATACATTTCATCGAAAGCACATTTCAACAACATGTTATTAAAACAGACAAAACATTTAAAAAATTTTAAGAACTTTTTTTAAACACTTTTTTTGAATTGCCAGAGACAGTATAAATCAGACTCAGTGTTCATTCTACATCCTGGGCTGAGGATTGCTGGTGTACCCCCCTCTACCTGGGAGTCAGGTGTGGAGACAGTCTGGCCAATCAGAAGCACTAATTGTTCAGTTAATTACCCCATTACAGTGCATATCAAAGTCATAGAACGAGCAACCAGAAAGATAACATACAACTCTCATATGATTGCTTGTAAGGCCATGAATATAAGTCTGGCACACAAGGTGTGATCGTATTTCAGCTCAGATCAGTGACTGAGAGGGCTGTAATATGTACACACTGTCAGCCTCACACCCCTGGGTGATTAGCCCTGCTCTGACACACTCCTCACACCCCTGGGTGATTAGCCCTGCTCTGACACACTCCTCACACCCCTGGGGGATTAGTCCTGCTCTGACACACTCCTCACACCCCTGGGGGATTAGCCCTGCTCTGACACACTCCTCACACCCCTGGGGGATTAGCCCTGCTCTGACACACTCCTCACACCCCTGGGTGATTAGTCCTGCTCTGACACACTCCTCACACCCCTGGGGGATTAGTCCTGCTCTGACACACTCCTCACACCCCTGGGGGATTAGTCCTGCTCTGACACACTCCTCACACCCCTGGGTGATTAGCCCTGCTCTGACACACTCCTCACACCCCTGGGTGATTAGTCCTGCTCTGACACACTCCTCACACCCCTGGGTGATTAGCCCTGCTCTGACACACTCCTCACACCCCTGGGTGATTAGTCCTGCTCTGACACACTCCTCACACCCCTGGGTGATTAGTCCTGCTCTGACACACTCCTCACACCCCTGGGTGATTAGTCCTGCTCTGACACACTCCTCACACCCCTGGGTGATTAGTCCTGCTCTGACACACTCCTCACACCCCTGGGTGATTAGCCCTGCTCTGACACACTCCTCACACCCCTGGGGGATTAGCCCTGCTCTGACACACTCCTCACACCCCTGGGGGATTAGTCCTGCTCTGACACACTCCTCACACCCCTGGGTGATTAGGCCTGCTCTGACACACTCCTCACACCCCTGGGTGATTAGCCCTGCTCTGACACACTCCTCACACCCCTGGGGGATTAGTCCTGCTCTGACACACTCCTCACACCCCTGGGTGATTAGCCCTGCTCTGACACACTCCTCACACCCCTGGGTGATTAGCCCTGCTCTGACACACTCCTCACACCCCTGGGGGATTAGCCCTGCTCTGACACACTCCTCACACCCCTGGGGGATTAGTCCTGCTCTGACACACTCCTCACACCCCTGGGTGATTAGTCCTGCTCTGACACACTCCTCACACCCCTGGGGGATTAGCCCTGCTCTGACACACTCCTCACACCCCTGGGGGATTAGCCCTGCTCTGACACACTCCTCACACCCCTGGGGGATTAGTCCTGCTCTGACACACTCCTCACACCCCTGGGTGATTAGTCCTGCTCTGACACACTCCTCACACCCCTGGGGGATTAGCCCTGCTCTGACACACTCCTCACACCCCTGGGTGATTAGCCCTGCTCTGACACACTCCTCACACCCCTGGGTGATTAGTCCTGCTCTGACACACTCCTCACACCCCTGGGTGATTAGTCCTGCTCACAGATGTGTTAACATGGGGAGCAGATGAGGGGACAATAAGCCCCACACCATTTCACAACCAGCAGAACCTTTTACCGTCAGAACCC
>NC_083768.1:60542933-60570433 GCF_963514075.1 Conger conger | reverse complement strand
ACACACACACACTCACACTCACTCACACACACACACACACACACACACACAGCACAGCTTTCAGAAGCAAGAAGAGAGATGGCACCTCACATGGCTGTGCCTCCAGCAGGTGTGAGAGAGACAGAGGGAGGGAGAGAGAGAGAAAGGGAGGGAGGAGGGAGGGAGAGAGAGGGAGGGAAAGGGAGAGGAAAGAGAGGAGATGTGTGTTGTAGATCCAGTGCCATACTGCTGCAGATATACCACACAGAACTGAAAATGCTTCCACAAAGTTCTCCCTGCAAACCCAGATTTGCAGGATGGATTATGATTCATTTTACATGTAATACACAAATACACTACAGAGAGCTGCTTTTCCCTCTGATGGGGACACTCACAGCCTGCATCACTGTAAAACACACTGTTGCTTTAAATGGCTTTTACACGCGTTCTTCTACATACTACATGTGTTTCTTTACTCTTTTAACTCTTGTATTCTTTTTATGTGCACTTTTACATCTGTTCAAGTTTAGCACTTTGCTCTACCAGAGGAGGATTATGGGTAGAGAGAGGGAGAGAGACAGAGTGAGAGAGAGAGAGCGAGAGAGAGAGAGGTTAGTGATTAACCTGGGGCAGGTTGCCATGACGACTCACCTGCGTTCCCCAGCAGGAAGTCCAGGAAACGGTAGGTGTAGGCCACGCCCACCTTGGTCTCCACCTGTGGCCTCCTGAGGGTGGAGTAGATCTTCCCCGGCCTCTCCTCAGAGCGTCTCAGCCTGGAGAGCCCACACCCCATCTCACCTGCACACACACACACACACCTTTACACACCTGTACACACACACACAAACACCTTTACACACCTGTACACCCACACACATCTTTACACACCTGTACACACACACACACACACCTTTACACACCTGTACAGACACACACACACACACCTTTACACACCTGTACACACACACACACACACCTGCACACACACACACACACACCTTTACACACCTGCACACACACACACACCTTTACACACCTGCACACACACACACACCTTTACACACCTGCACACACACACACCTTTACACACCTGCACACACACACACACCTTTACACACCTGTACAGACACACACACACACCTTTACACACCTGTACACACACACACACACACACCTGCACACACACACACACACACCTTTACACACCTGCACACACACACACATTTACACACCTGCACACACACACACACCTTTACACACCTGTACACACACACACACATATTTACACATACACACACACCTTTACACACCTGCACACACACACCTGTACACACACACACACACACACACACCGTTACACACACATACACCTTTACACACCTGTACACACACACACACACACCTTTACACACCTGTACACACACACACACACACCTTTACACACACATACACCTTTACACACCTGTACACACACACACACACAGACCTGTAAAGCTGCAGATGTTGTGGGGACTCGTCTCAGTGTGAAAAGCACCAGGGCTTCACTGTTCGATAACCGCTTCCAAATAAAAGAAAGCAGAAATCCATTAAAAAAGGGAATTTAGCACGGGACCGTGAAGCTGGAGGAATTATGGGAGACAGGCGTGGAGCGGGGAGCAGGGCTCCTTCCCGTTCCGCTGTAATGCGGAGCGACAGCCGTGCCCTCCGCTGCGTTCCCCGTTACACTCCGGGATGGGCTGAGGAGCGCCGCAGCCCAGAGCACATGGGGCTCATTACACCAAGCCCGGCCGGGCCGTCCGATTGGCCAGGGCCGTCAGGGCCGGGCCGTCCGATTGGCCAGGGCCGTCAGCGGTGACCAGACCTGCATGGCCATTAGCGAGGGTGCACCGGGGCGGAGAATCTGTCCCATGATCTTTCTGTGAAAGGCCCGGCCGCATCGCGACTGAGAGCATGTCTCGCAGGGACACCCAGTTGTGCCCCTTTTTCGGGGTTTGAGTGACAGCAGGACAGGGAGCAGGTGCAGGGGATGGGGGGTTAATTAGTGAACAGCTGGGGAGGTAGGGGTGGATGGGGGTTGTTTGTTAAACACAGTGAACCCAACCCAAATTGGAACATTAAACATGCAAGGGCAGCGAATCACAGCAGAGAGGCACAGCAGGGTGGGCTGCAGGTTTGTGTCCAGAGTATCTGAACAGTGATGTATAAGAGCATTAATGTAATGTAATGATATGTATAAGGGCATTAATGTAATGATATGTATAAGGGCATTAATGTAGTGTAATGTAATGTAGTGTAATGTATAAGGGCATTAATGTAATGTAATATATAAGGGCATTAATGTAATGTAATGTATAAGGGCATTAATGTAATGTATAAGGGCATTAATGTAGTGTAATGTAATGTATAAGGGCATTAATGTAATGTATAAGGGCATTAATGTAGTGTAATGTAATGTAATGTATAAGGGCATTAATGTAATGTAATGTATAACGGCATTAAGAGGAGGGGACCTGGAGACACAAACAATCAGCTGTTGCCACAGTAACCGGCACCTCTTGGCAATGGCTTGGACAGATATCTCTCTTTCCCTCCCTCTCACTCCTTCACTCTCTCCCCCCTTCTCTCCATCCCTGTCTTCATCTTTCTATCGCCTCCCTTTCTCTCTGTCTCTCTCCTCTCTCCAACCTCCCTTCTTCTCCCACTGTCTGTTATCCTTTCAGCATGTCTCTCTCTCTCTCCTCTCTCCTCTCTACCTCTCTCTCTCCCTCTCTCTCTCCTCTCTCCCTCTCTCTCTCTCCTCTCTCTCCCTCCCTCTCTCCCCCCCTCTCAAACTCTAATATAAGTACACTGTTTGGATCTGCATTAAAAGCTGTAAATACACAGACAACCTTAGCAGCACATCCAGAAACACACATTCAGAAACACACATTCTGTCAGAAACACACATCAAGAAACACACACTCTCTCACACTCACACACACACAGTCACACACACACACACACACACACACACACACACACAGTCACACACACACACACACACACACACACAGTTACACTCATACACACACACTCACACACTCAGACGGTTACAGACTGCTCCCTCTTCCTCTCTCATCTCCACCCTACAGCAACCTGTATACCCAGGTTATACATGAGGTGTATTAAGAGCTGAGAATGGTAAGAGGGAGAGAGTGAGAGAGAGAGAGGGAGGGAGAGGGAGGGAGAGAGAGAGGGAGAGCTGGCTGTACAGACAGACTTTTAAACACCCTGTAAAGAGATTTCAAACGCCCTGTAAAGAGATTTCAAATGCCCTGTAAAGAGATTTTAAACGCCCTCTAAAACGGTTTTAAACGCACATGTCAAACACTGTTTACTGCTCCTGTGTTATTGGAAGTTCTGTCACACACACACGCACGCACACACACACACACACGCTTGCACACACGCTTGCACACACGCACACACACACACACACACACACATACACACACACGGCTATATCCCCAGGGTCTACTCCTTGCAGAAACAAGTTCACTGACACAAAGAACGCAGCCACAGACAGACACACAAAAAGAGGAATAGAGGAATGGAGGGAAGAGGGAAGGATAGATGGAGAGATAGGAGGGGGAAGAGAGAGGGAGGAGAGATAGAGATGGAGGGATGAGGAGATATGGAGAGATAGAGGAGGGAGGAGAGATAGAGAGGAGGGGTGAGAGATGGAGAGATAGAGAGGAGGGAGGAGAGATATAGATGGAGGGATGAGAGAGGAGATATGGAGAGATAGAGGAGGGAAGAGATAGAGATGGAGAGATAGAGGAGGAAAGAGATAGAGAGGAGGGATGAGGGAGGAGAGATAGAGAGGAGGGATGAGAGATGGAGAGATAGAGATTGAGAGATAGAGAAGAGGAAAGAGAGATAGAGAGGAGGGATGAGGGAGGAGAGATGTACCTTTTTCAGGGTCCAGATGCTGCCTGCTTCACCTGATGAGTTCAGAGGAGTTGTCTTGCTGAAGCTCTCATGACAAGCTCAACAAGAACACGAGAATGTGACGCTCGCTCTCACACACACACACACACACACACACACACACACAGACTCAGCACGGTAGAAGAGGAAACTCCTGTGTGTTTTTCTGAAAAGTGAAGAATTACAAAAATCCCTTCCAGACTTTAGGCAGCCCCCCTGCCCCCCCAGTGAGGCAGTAACAACGCCCCCAACGCCCCCGGTCCTCCCACTGCGCAGGTCAGACACAGAGACTGGTCCTGCTCCACCTGCTCCAAGAGAGAAGATCCTCTCACTGAGTCTGCCTGCCTGCCTCTCTCTCTCTCCCTCCCTCCCTCTCTCTTTCTCTCCTCCACTCCTCCTCCAGCAGACAGGCTGCGGATCCCATTGGAGGGAAAGAAAGAGGGGAGGGAGAGCGGGAACGAGAGAGAGAGAGGATAGAGAGGAGAGGAGAGGAAACAGAGTGGATGTACACAGTCATGTTCCTTGAAATATGTGTACAAGAGAAGGAAGGAGCAGTAGAGGAAGAGAGGGAGAGAAAGTGGGAACAGGAAGAAACAGAGGAAGAGAGAAGGGAGGGGGAGAGGTACATGTATAAGAAGGAGCAGAGCGTGGGACAGAATAGTGTGAGGGGCTCCATGCTGCCAGCTGTCCTGAAACACACTAATATAACCTAATCCCTGAACAATCCACACAATCCACACTAACACTCTAATATAACCTAATCCCTGAACAATCCACACAATCCACACTAACACTCTAATATAACCTAATCCCTGAACAATCCACACAAACACACTAATATAACCTAATCCCTGAACAATCCACACTAACACTCTAATATAACCTAATCCCTGAACAATCCACACAATCCACACAAACACACTAATATAACCTAATCCCTGAACAATCCACACAATCAACACAAAAACACTAATATAACCTAATCCCTGAACAATCCACACAATCCACACAAACACACTAATATAACCTAATCCCTGAACAATCCACACAATCCACACTAACACTCTAATATAACCTAATCCCTGAACAATCCACACAATCAACACTAACACTCTAATATAACCTAATCCCTGAACAATCCACACAATCCACACAAACACACTAATATAACCTAATCCCTGAACAATCCACACAATCCACACAAACACACTAATATAACCTAATCCCTGAACAATCCACATAATCAACACACACACACTAATATAACCTAATCCCTGAACAATCCACACAATCAACACAAACACACTAATATAACCTAATCCCTGAACAATCCACACAATCAACACAAACACACTAATATAACCTAATCCCTGAACAATCCACACTAACACTCTAATATAACCTAATCCCTGAACAATCCACACAATCCACACTAACACTCTAATATAACCTAATCCCTGAACAATCCACACAATCCACACAAACACACTAATAAAACCTAATCCCTGAACAATCCACACAATCCACACAAACACACTAATATAACCTAATCCCTGAACAATCCACACAATCAACACAAACACACTAATATAACCTAATCCCTGAACAATCCACACTAACACACTAATATAACCTAATCCCTGAACAATCCACACAATCCACACAAACACGCTAATATAACCTAATCCCTGAACAATCCAAACGATCCACACAAACACACTAATATAACCTAATCCCTGAACAATCCACACAATCCACCCAAGCACACTAATATAACCTAATCCCTGAACAATCCACACAATCTACACAAACACTCTAATATAACCTCATCCCTGAACAATCCACACAATCCACACAAACATGCTAATATAACCTAATCCCTGAACAATCCACACAATCCACACAAACACACTAATATAACCAAATCCCTGAACAATCCACACAATCCACACACTCTAATATAACCTAATCCCTGAACAATCCACACAATCCACACAAACACACTAATATAACCTAATCCCTGAACAATCCACACAATCAACACAAACACACTAATATAACCTAATCCCTGAACAATCCACACTAACACTCTAATATAACCTAATCCCTGAACAATCCACACAATCCACACTAACACTCTAATATAACCTAATCCCTGAACAATCCACACAATCCACACAAACACACTAATAAAACCTAATCCCTGAACAATCCACACAATCCACACAAACACACTAATATAACCTAATCCCTGAACAATCCACACAATCAACACAAACACACTAATATAACCTAATCCCTGAACAATCCACACTAACACACTAATATAACCTAATCCCTGAACAATCCACACAATCCACACAAACACGCTAATATAACCTAATCCCTGAACAATCCAAACGATCCACACAAACACACTAATATAACCTAATCCCTGAACAATCCACACAATCCACCCAAGCACACTAATATAACCTAATCCCTGAACAATCCACACAATCCACACAAACATGCTAATATAACCTAATCCCTGAACAATCCACACAATCCACACAAACATGCTAATATAACCGAATCCCTGAACAATCCACACAATCTACACAAACACTCTAATATAACCTCATCCCTGAACAATCCACACAATCCACACAAACATGCTAATATAACCTAATCCCTGAACAATCCACACAATCCACACAAACACACTAATATAACCTAATCCCTGAACAATCCACACAATCCACACACTCTAATATAACCTAATCCCTGAACAATCCACACAATCAACACAAACACACTAATATAACCTAATCCCTGAACAATCCATACTAACACACTAATATAACCTAATCCCTGAACAATCCACACAATCAACACAAACACACTAATGTAACCTAATCCCTGAACAATCCACACTAACACTCTAATATAACCTAATCCCTGAACAATCCACACAATCAACACAAACACACTAATATAACCTAATCCCTGAACAATCCACACAATCAACACAAACACGCTAATGTAACCTAATCCCTGAACAATCCAAACGATCCACACAAACACACTAATATAACCTAATCCCTGAACAATCCACACAATCCACCCAAGCACACTAATATAACCTAATCCCTGAACAATCCACACAATCTACACAAACACTCTAATATAACCTAATCCCTGAACAATCCACACAATCTACACAAACACTCTAATATAACCTAATCCCTGAACAATCCACACAATCCACACAAACACACTAATATAACCAAATCCCTGAACAATCCACACAATCCACACACTCTAATATAACCTAATCCCTGAACAATCCACACGATCCACACAAACACACTAATACAACCTAATCCCTGAACAATCCACACAATCCACACAAACACACTAATATAACCTAATCCCTGAACAATCCACACAATCCACACAAACACGCCAATATAACCTAATCCCTGAACAATCCACACAAACACGCTAATATAACCTAATCCCTGAACAATCCACACAATCCACACAAACACACTAATATAACCTAATCCCTGAACAATCCACACAATCCACACAAACACACTAATATAACCTAATCCCTGAACAATCCACACAATCAACAGAAACACACTAATATAACCTAATCCCTGAACAATCCACACAATCCACACAGACACACTAATATAACCTAATCCCTGAACAATCCACACAATCAACACAAACACACTAATATAACCTAATCCCTGAACAATCCACACAATCGACACAAACACACTAATATAACCTAATCCCTGAACAATTCACACAATCTAAACAAACACACTCTAATATAACCTAATCCCTGAACAATTCACACAATCTACACAAACACACTCTAATATAACCTAATCCCTGAACAATCTACACAAACACACTCTAATATAACCTAATCCCTGATCAATCAACACAAACACAACTCAATATAACCTAATCCCTGAACAATTCACACAATCTACCCAAACATACTCTAATAACCTAATCCCTGAACAATTCACACAATCTACACAAACACACTCTAAAATAACCTAATCCCTGAACAATCAACACAAACACAACCTAATATTACCTAATCCCAGAACAATCAACACAATCCACACAAACACACTAATAAAACCTAATCCCTTAATCAACAAAATCCACACAAACGCACCCTAATTATAATCTAATCCCTTAACAATCCAGACAATCCACACAAACACACTAATATAACTTAATCCCTTAATAATCCACACAATCACATCAACCACAAGCAGACACTAGAATTCTCATAAACTGCTCTTGCATTCTCAAAAATAAATGTACACTGAATGTATAAGAAACAAACTGGTACTCTGAAAGTTATAATAATATTGTTTGAGTGCTAATAAGCACATTTTACAAGCAAAAAAAGGTACAAATCAATGATTAAACCTATGGCTTGGGGTATGATTTTTTTGTAACTGTAGGGCACCGCCCACTGCCCAGTGACAGGTGTTGTACGGAGCGCACTTTCTGGTAGTGTAGATAAGCAGGTTCACACATCTAAACCCAGAATATATACCGCATCAACACCCGGAATATATACCGCATCAACACCCAGAATATATACTGCATCAACACCCAGAATATACACTGCATCAACACCCAGAATATACACCGCATCAACACCCAGAATATATACCGCATGAACACCCAGAATATATACAGCATCTAAACCCAGATTGTATACAGGATCGAGCTCTGGCAGATGCCCCAGTCACACCAGATGCGAGTTTGGAGAGGAGCGGATGGAGAGAAAGGGCTTTCAATGAAATACTTCAACAAAGAAGTCCTTATCCATGAACAATAATGAGGAAATTAATATTCTGTTTTGAGGCCTTGATATCATCCAGCAGCCAAAGAACTGGCAGGAGCAGGCCGTCGGCAGCCCAGGATGAACAAACTACATTCCAGTTTCTGTGAATTTTTGGGTTTTGCTTCAGAAACTGCATTTTTAATGTCACCCCTGAGCTGGCCACTCCATTACCTCAATCCTTTTTGTCTGGAACCAAGATGTTGCTCGCTTAATAATGTCTTCAAGTATTCTGATGTATTCAAACTGATCCATGATCCCTGGTATACAAACCCAACACTGTAGCATGAAAAACATCTCCATACTATTTTTGTGCCACCATGCTTCACTGTCTTCAGTGTACTGAGGCTTGAATTCAGTACCTGAGGGTCGTCTGACATACTGTCGACGACCACGAGACCCAAAAATAACAGTTTTACTCTCATCAGTCATCAGAATGTTATGCCATTTCTCTTTGGGCCAATCGATACGTTCCTTGGCTAATTTAAACAGATTCTGCAAATGCCCTTTTTTTAATAATGGTGCTTTACAGGGGCTTCTTGCTGATAGCTCAGCTTCAATCAAACGTCTTCTGACTGTAACAGCACTTACAGGTAATTGCAGATCATCTTTGATCTTTCTGGAGCTGATGAATGGCTGAACATTGGCCATTCTGACTATTCTTCGATCCGTTTTAACAGTAGTAGCATGTTTTCTTTCGCTTGTTTCAGGTTTTTGTTGCCATTTTACAGCATTGAGATCATTTTAGCTGAGCATCCTATAATTCGCCGCACTTCTTTATACGTTTTCCCCTCTCCAATCAACTTTTTAATCAAATAACGTTCCTCCGAACAACGTTTGGAATGGCCAATTTAGCAATTCAGAAGGAAATATATTTTATAACAATGTGTGAAACAATTGCTTCCCTTCTTCCTGAATAACAATGACACCGGTTTCTTTCACAGAATTCTCTAATTAGACTCCACACTGCCATTATTTTGTGAAGAATGTTATGTAAGCTGGAAGCTTGACTACCTCAACAACCACTTCCCAGAGCTAAACTATATAAGGTAGAGATTATCAAATCAGTCCTCAAGGGCTGAGAACTGCTGGTGTCCCACCCTCCCTTTACCTGGGAGTCAGGTGTGTTCACACTCCCTTTACCTGGGAGTCAGGTGTGTTCACCCTCCCTTTACCTGGGAGTCAGGTGTGGCTAATCAGCAGCACCAATCACTCAGTTAATTACCCAGGGCTGGATTTGGGTGTGATGATCCCTGATAAAAGGCAGGACACTGTCACCTCCTTTACCTTTAAAGACAGAAGGTCTCTGGGAGCAAAAACACAAGAGCCATTGCTCTGACCATGGAGAGAATCTTCAGCAATAAAAGCAAAGGTGACCCCCGGAAATATTCAGGGGAAATCCCCAGCCCCAAGAAGCAGGACAAACGTGCATCTGGAGGTGAAACCGGTTTAGTACAGAACCCCCCCGCCCCCGTAACCCCAGAAACGAAGACGTCAAAAAACCAGTCTCAAACGAAAGGTAGCAGCTGTGCAAACAAACTTTATTTTTATTATTCAACAAAAAGATACAAAACAAAAACACCAGAAACAAACCTGATATTCCCCGGCAACACCGCAACAAAAACTACCAAACCGCAAAAACCACAAAAACCCAACCGTAACATTCTGCTCTGAAGGCCGTGTGAAACCTCCAGCCTTGGCAAACCAACCGATCCCGGCAGGGACTCAAACTCCCACAAAGCCCAGGGAAGGGGGCGGGATTCTGGTTTGAGAAAATGATTTGCAGGCAATCACAGCAGAAGAACATGTACATTGAGCAAAAGGAGAATTGATTTGATGCGGGTTTTAAGAGAGTATCGTGGCCAGGATCTCTGTAGTGCGACACTGCGCACACACACCCTCACCACCCCATTGGCCAAGAGCACGGACACCCTCACCACCCCATTGGCCAAGAGCACGGACACCCTCACCACCCCATTGGCCAAGAGCACGGACACCGCAAGCAGAGGCCTTCTGCCAGGAAACACTAAGGCTGCATCAACAGCTTAACTTCCAACTTTAACAAAGCAGGCTTTTCAACAAAAAATAAATACAAAAACCCAAAGTCCCCAATTGAACTGTACAACTCTGATAAGTGAACAACTTTCAAGTGCAACTTCAAAACGTGAACAAACCCAAATAAAACCTTTCTAAAGGAACAGAAGGTGTAAAGCAAACTTTTTTTTTCTTTTTTTGTGTGAGAACAAGTGAAACGTAGTAAACATAGTAAACGTAGTAAACGTAGTAAACGTAGTGAGTGCTCTCGCCTCAGGCAGGAGAAGGGGGACAGCTCCAGCGGTGAGGGTGCGGTGATCGCTAATTTGGACACAGAGGCTCATAATCTGTCGGAGGCACACAAACAAAAACCCAAAACAACGGTGGGAACTAACGTGACTTATGCTCCAGAAGAGACCGAGGTCTTCCTGTATCTTCAGAAAATAAATATGCCACCAAATTAATGGAATTTCAGTGATAAGAGAAATATAATTAGCGCACCAAACCCCCTTTGGAAAGTCACCAGCAGCATTTACCCACCAGATCAGGACAGAACCCAAGAAAAACAAACACCTCGGTAAAGTAGCCGACATCATTCACACATCTGATCTCTTCTTGGGTAAAACTTAGACTGGATTACCAATTAATCAACAAAAAAAAACCCCAAAAAAAACCTACAGAACCACGCAAACACACACCAAAAGCTTCGCACTGGTGGCTAACTCATGTACAAACAGAGCCCAGGACCCTCACACACATGAAAGACATTAAAAATGATCACAAAATATAATCAAAATAAATACCACAGGTGAGCCTTCTTTAAAAAGTCTTTGGCACGGGGAAATTAATCAAAAGGAAAAGAACCCCCAAAGTGGAGGAGAAGAAAACAAACCAGGTGTTTTTTAAATTATTATTATTATTTTCCCCCAGACGGTTTAACATCAAGCGCTTTTTAAAAGAGTCGGACCAGCAGAGGTGCAGGGTTCCAAGTGTAGTTCAGGGGCACTTCCTGTGTAGTTCAAGGCACTTCCTGTGTAGTTCAAGGCACTTCCTGTGGAGATCAGGGACACTTCCTGTGACCCCGTCACCCCACTTCCTGCCCATGGCTTTAAAACGTTCAGCGAGGAACATCCTGGAAGGTCTCATTTTAAAAGTCTCAGCTTTGCTGCAGGAGGTTAATTCTGGAGCCATCGCTTACTGTACGACACACAATGCAAACAAAAGTCGCATGCACACGCAGAAACAAAAACACACAATTAGACATTCATTCGGTAGTATCGTGCAAAATGATAATAAGTGCAGTGTAGGAGGAGGGTGGTGTGTGTGTGCGTGTGTAGGTGGGGTGTGTGTGTGTGCGTGTGTGTGTAGGTGGGGTGTGTGTGTGTGCGTGTGTGTGTAGGTGGGGTGTGTGTGTGTGTGTGTGTGTGTAGGTGGGGTGTGTGTGTGTGTATGTGTGTATGTGTGTGCGTGCGTGCGTGTGCGCAGGTGGGGTGTGTGTGTGTGAGTGTGTGTGTGCGTGTGTGTGTGTGTGTGTGCGCGTGCAGGTGGGGTGTGTGTGTGTGTAGGTGGGGTGTGTGTGTGTATGTGTGTGCGTGCGTGTGCGCAGGTGGGGTGTGTGAGTGTGTGTACGTGTGTGTGTGTGTGTGTGCAGGTGGGTGAGGTAAGGTCGCTCTACTCACAGGCAGCTACAGGAGAGTCAGCAGTGTCTGCACCCCACAGTCCACAAAGTTCTACAAACCAGAGAGAGTCAGTCAGCTTAACCACAGGTCAGTCAGCTTAACCAGACAGACGTCTGAGCCCCTCAGCTAACAAAGCCCTCTAGTGGCAGCAGCACGCAGAGACACCACAAACCCCACCCCCCAGGGGAGTGATGTCACAGGGAGGGGTCACCTGACCTGATTCACAAGTCTTGTCCTCTGTTCTCCTGACCAATGAGGGGACGCGTACTGAGAGAGAGAGAGAGAGAGAGAGAGAGAGAGAGAGAGAGAGAAAGAGAGAGAGAGATACTCAAAGGTCTAAGCAGAGTTTACCAGATGTGCGCACAACATTCAAACGTTCCTGCGGGCAGCAGGAGCGGCAGGGCTCACCTGCTACAGGAGCAGCAGGGCTCACCTGCTACAGGAGCAGCAGGGCTCACCTGCTACAGGAGCAGCAGGGCTCACCTGCTACAGGAGCAGCAGGGCTCACCTGCTACAGGAGCAGCAGGGCTCACCTGCTACAGGAGCGGGGGGCTCACCTGCTACAGGAGCGGGGGGCTCACCTGCTACAGGAGCAGCAGGGCTCACCTGCTACAGGAGCGGGGGGCTCACCTGCTACAGGAGCGGGGGGCTCACCTGCTACAGGAGCAGCAGGGCTCACCTGCTACAGGAGCGGGGGGCTCACCTGGTACAGGAGTGGGGGGCTCACCTGCTACAGGAGTGGGGGGCTCACCTGCTACAGGAGTGGGGGGCTCACCTGCTACAGGAGCGGGGGGCTCACCTGGTAGGTGTACGCTGCTTGAGAGTAGCTCATGGGCACCTGGGGGATGAAGACACTGGGGAGGCTGGAGTAGGAGTAAGGCTGTGGGGGGGGGGGACGACACATTATTAACAAACAGTCCAACTGAAAACAGAGATTTGAGTGTCTGGAACAGCACTACATGTAATGATCTCCCAGAGCTGGCCAGCAGGGGGAGCAGACAGGTACCTGTATGTACTGCACTCCTCCGTTGAGCAGGGTGGAGGGCTGGGGGGCCCCTGCTGGGGGGGTGCAGCAGCTGCAGTACATGTACTGGGTGGGGCCCCCCCAGGGGGAGGGGCCAACCAGCTGGGACTGGATCGAGCCTGGGGGGGGGTCAAACACACACCAACATTCAGTGATCTGCTGTATCCGTGTCCTTCTGGAGAGAAGAGGCAGACAGAGACAGAGAGAGACAGAGAGAGACAGAGAGAGACAGAGAGAGACAGAGAGAGACAGAGACAGACAGAGACAGAGACAGAGACACAGACAGACAGAGACAGAGAGAGACAGAGAGAGACAGAGAGACAGAGAGACAGAGAGACTCACGCGCACTGCGCTCCTTCATAATGGCGGGGCCCAGCTTCAGCTTCCGCCCTTTAAAACTCAGCTGTTGCTGTTGAAAGGTCAGAGGTCAATCCGTTATGACAATGAGCCCTCCATCAAATCACACAACCGCTGCATTTCACACAGACAATTCTCGGGGTAATTTCTCTCCCTTTGGAATCATATCAAAGCCCCGCCATTTCCACCGTTTAAATGACCAAAACCGGCAGGGAGGGGCCTACTCACTTCAATGATCGTCTGAATGTCCACGTCTTCATTGAAAGACACAAATCCATATCTGGAAGGGAGGGGGGTCGGATTAACGGCTCCTCTACCACACACAAATGGCTACCAGAATGGAAATATGCAACATTCAATATAGTCTGAAATTGGTTTTAAATATGACGGCCTTTTAAAGACTTATGGGGAGACGGACCCTTTGCATATTCCGCCGCGGTACGTGATGATCTTCACCTCCTTCACCGCGCCGTAGGCGGCAAAGAAGTCCTTGATTTCGTTCTCGTCCACCTGTAAGATGGAAAGCGACACGCAGTGAAATCTTACCTGCACCGAAACCGGGTTACCTGGCCGATCACACCGCGATATGAAAAAAAAAACAAAAAAAAAAACACAACCTCACCTTCATGTCGAAGCCACCGACGAAGAGTGTGTTCGGCGTCATTTTGCCTTCGGGTAAAATGAATCCATTCGACAGTTTCAATGCATTCGGCATTTGACATCCGTTCTTTTGCTTCTGGATCTCCTACATCAGAAAGAAGTGACTTAAAACCCCCCCCAAAAAAACAACACTGCCACATGCTCATTAAACTTAAATAGCAAGATTCTTAGAATAATGAATACACGAAGGTCAACGAAGCGAGCTACCAGCTAAATAACTACATGTGCCGAGTTAGCAAAAAAATTAATTTAATTTAATTTAATTACTATATTATCCACCCAAGTTAAGTCTGCATTAGCTACCTAGAGCCAAAGGGTAAATGTGGACATTGTTAGCCATATCAAAACCATGAATACACGACGCACGGCGAGCTCGCCTTTTAAAGATAATGCTAAATACCACCCAGGTTAACTCCGAATTTAACCTTTAATCAAGTTTGGGTGTTCCATAAACGTCCAGAAACATAACCGAGATAAACCGGGAAACTTTTGGCCGACTCGTTTCCAACTCTGAGGCCACGGAAGGCCATTAGCCAGTTATGAGAATGTGTCAGCTAGCTAACTACAGTACACGGTGCTGTAGCTTTCCAGCAAGCTTATCCCGCTAGCCAGTGTGCTAGCCGTCCGACAACTAGCCGAGCAAAGCAGCCAGATATTCCCTTTTCCACCTGTGAGGTGGGGGAGGGGTTCAACTACATAATCGTTATACAACTCAATAATAATCTTTAGTAATGCCGAGCGGCATACAAGCAGAACAAATGTAGTTTGCCCACCGAAAGTTAAAATTATGAAATTTTCCAAAAAGGTGAAACGAGCAAAGCAAAATTCGCCACCGAGGGAGACAAATCGCCATTTGACCCAATTAGCTAGCAAAACCTTAGTTAAGTTAGTTAAACTGCCAACATATACCCATTACTACCAACTAACCCTTCGTACTTCGAGTCTTATACCGCGTATGAACATATTGGGGACTCACCATTCTAAAACAGTTAAAAATAGTTGAATAAATTAATCTCTCTCTGCCACACATAAAACTCTTCCCGCGGGAAACGCTTGAGGCTGCGCCCGGCTCTAGGATCCGAAACGCTCCCTGCTGCGGCCTTTTCAGACTAATTGGAAAAACCCAACCTAGATCCAAAATGGGGGGTTCCCGGTTACATAGTTTGAACTGGCGTCGGTGTTTTAAATGTGAAGATAACAGTTACACTGTTCTGATATGCTATATTAACTTATCATTCTGTTTTTAATTCATTTAAGCGCACGAATGAACCATCAATTTTGGTAACTGAACATTTTCGACTTTGCCACCCCCTACCATATAGCGCCAATGTCCCGAGTATGAACCCTGGATCGAAAAAAAAAATCCAAAAACAAAATCGTGACTTCAGTCAGACTACCTCCTGACGAATAAATTGTAGTCTACGATCTTTAAAGATCTATCGGACGTATTACCCCAGTCACTATTATAAACCCCTGTGGCAGTCATTTGACTTGGGCATGGTTTTGATGAACGAAAAGCATGCTTCTGTAAAGTAGCTAGTTGGTGCGGAAATGGATCAATAGGACTTAGAAAAATAAGTCAATAGAAAATAAGTCAATAGAAAAAACGTAATGTTTTCGCAAGTGTACGCGTCATTAGAAAGAACGATTGAGTGCAACTTCATATTTTCCACTGAAACAATGACAATTGCTCTACATGCTGAATCAATCGTCTTCGTTTAGGAAAACCTGACTGTTTACTGTTTGCATTCGTCTTTGTTTTGTCTGCTTTCTAGTCGTAGACAAAGCTAGTCCGTTTCCTTATGATTAAATTCAGACCACGGGCATTTGCGGCCGTGCCTTTAATTATGGAACGCTGGGTGAAATAAAAGCGGCATTTAAGATGGCGCGTGCTGAGCCATTTCCTTTTCCATCCTTAAGACTGGACCGGTGCAATGAGACATATTTTAATGTGCGATATTAGAACAAAACCGAACCGGTCCTACTTTAGAAATAGAAAATACATACAAAAACAAAACTCTGACTGGTGTCATCCTGCGAGGTTATGGCCTATGCGCCCATGGAATGTGCAGATATCGCTGTGGGTGTTAAATAGTGGTCGCAAGCTAGATCAAACAGTACATTTTGTGCGCCAGAATGCTCTGCTCAGAGGGTCCTGGCCACTGTGGAAATATCAGGAAGTTTCTTCAGAGTTGTCTTGGACTGCCACGTCTCATCCTTTGGGGTTCCTGGGCCATCAGGCTCCACATCGATAGAAAAACACCCACAGGGGGGTCCTGTGTGGCCTGAGGATTGTTTTGGGTGCTGAAAATGAGGATGCGGTGGCACGGATGGTGCAGTGGGTAGCACTGCCGCCTCACAGCAAGGAGGTCCTGGGTTCAAATCCCCGTCGGCCGGGGCCTCTCTGTGCGGAGTTTGCATGTTCTCCCCGTGTTTGCGTGGGTCTCCTCCGGGTACTCTGGTTTCCTCCCACAGTCCAAAGACATGCAGGTTAGGCTGTTTGGAGAGTCTAAATTGCCCTAGGTATGAGTGTATGAGTGTGTGAGTGAATGGTGTGTGTGCCCTGCGATGGACTGGCGACCTGTCCAGGGTGTATTCCTGCCTTTCGCCCAATGTATGCTGGGATAGGCTCCAGCCCCCCTGCGACCCTGTTCAGGATAAGCGGGTTAAGATAATGGATGGATGGATGGATGGATGGATGGAAAATGAGGATGCAGTTCATTACTGCAGATTAAACACCTGTTCACTGTGCTTTAAGAGTCTTATCAAGTCCACGGAGATGGCCATGTGTGACATTTAAGAGGGTCGGCCGTCGAATGAGACTCTTGTACAAGGGCATTCTCCAGTGTAATTATAGCACACCCACCCTATACACTACATCATAGTTATTTAGCTGATGTTCTTATCCAAAGTGACTCATAGTTGATTAGACTAAGCAATGCAGGGTTAAGGGCCTTGCTCAAGGGCCCAACGGCTGCACTGACTGTATTGTCGCCACTCTGTGGCTTGAACCTTCCAGGTCCCAGTCAAGCAGCTTCGATACTGAATAGAATCACTCCCCCCACCCTTGAGATCTCCTCAGGTGCAGATAACGACTGCTTGGAAATATCGCAGTTATCAGGACATGATATTTCTACTTGCGATGGTGTCCCTCTTAGCCAGTTAACGGATGAGGTTTGCGGCATTTAACAAAAGACAACAGTAGCGTGTTTCGTCAGCGAAACGCGGGCCTAACTGGAGCAAATTCCGGCTCGTTTCCAGCCGTTCGTCTGAAAGCATAATCCATCAAAGTCATCAGCGGAAATGTTCCAGTCAGAGGAGATGATTTATGCGCTGAACTGGGCTGTCTCTGGCTGCACGTTTCCGGAGGGATGCACGTCGGATAACGCGCGGGACAGGGAGCGCGTTACAGAGAGCGTGACTGAAGAAACTAATAGCCTCTTGTGGACATTTAGCCGTGTGTTTGAAATACCGATTTTAACTTTTTTTTTTGTTGAAAAACACAGGTGAAATCTTGCCTCCATGCGATTTATTCTAAAAGTATCCCCATGTAGGCTATGCTTGTAAGGAAAGGCCTCTGAAAACAATTTAATTTTACAAATTTTCTGGAAGGAAATAGACCAGAATTTTTAACATTTGCATATTAGGCTACAGTTATGTGACACTCTTAGTTGACACTGTTATAAAGAGCGACTTGCAATTACTGCACACAGAAAAGGGCTAGATTCATAAATCACCAACGTTCCATTTGGCAGTTAATGCGTGTACTGGTCGGACCAGTAACGGGCAATCCTTTGAATCCTTTGTGGGAGGGAAGGTCGGAAACCACAGTGATTATAATATCAAATATTAGTAAAACGTTAATTCAAATGTTTTCTTTAAACCTGTACCGAAATAGAAGGTTATCTCTCGTCTGTCTGTCTGAGGGACATCCAGAGCTGGATGGACAACCACCATCTAAAGCTCAACCCAGGTAAAACTGAAATGATATTCATCCCTGCTAATACCTCTCCCCATCTGGATCTCTCCATTTCTCTCGGGGATACCACACTCACGCCGTCACCCAGTGCAAGGAACCTCGGCGTGGTGATGGACAGCAGACTGTCCCTTTCCGAGAACATTGCGGCGGTGACCCGGTCTTGCAGGTTCTTCCTATACAACATACGGAGAATCCGCCCCTTTCTCACCCCCTACTCGACCCAGCTCCTGGTCCAAGCGATGGTTCTGTCCCGCCTGGACTACTGCAATTCCCTCTTGGCTGGCCTCCCAGCGTCCGCCATCAGACCCCTCCAACTTATCCAGAATGCAGCAGCTCGTCTGGTCTTCAACCTTCCCAAATACTCACACGTCACCCCCCTGCTTACTTCCCTCCACTGGCTGCCTGTCATGGCTCGCATCAAATTCAAAACATTGGTGCTAGCCTTCCAAGCAGTTAAGGGGTCTTCCCCAGCTTATCTACAAAAAATCATCAGACCCTACACCCCTGCCAGACCTCTTCGTTCAGCCTCCACAGGCCGCTTGGCACCTCCCCCTCTCAGAACCTCCACCTCACGCTCACGACTACTGTCTGTTCTGGCTCCACGGTGGTGGAACGAACTCCCCGTTGAGGTCAGAACTATAGAATCTCTCCCCACCTTCAAGCACAAGCTGAAGACGCACCTCTTCAAGCAGCACCTCTCCCCATCCCTCCCTACCTCCCTGTGAACCTTAATTGTTGTCTCTGTGACTTGCTTTGTGTATCGGTATTTTTAGTTGGCTAGGTAAGCAGTGTTTGGATAGTTAACTTTGGTGACTTTTGCTCTGTTTGGTTTGTTTGTTCAAAAAAAACCAAAAAAAACCAAAAAAAAAAAAACAAAAAAAAAACAAACCTCTTGTCCTTATCTTTGTTGTACAGGTAGCAGTTGAAATTGTACTTACCTCTAGGGTCTTTCAGCGAACTTATCCCTGGTTATGGGTATGCACTTTGTTGTACGTCGCTCTGGATAAGAGCGTCTGCCAAATGCCAATAATGTAATGTAATGTAATGTCTGTTCACTCAAATGAACGAGCTGTGAATACACATGTAATGCTACTTTTTCCACCAGCAGATGTCGCCCTCGCGCGGATTGTCAACATGTCGCCTTCAGAAAGAGGTGGTGAGCTAAAAATTAGACCAACGAAAACCTACATTTATTCACAGAACCTAACATCTGAATAGCGGCTGCACTTTTCTTGTGAATTGCTTCAGAAGCAGTGTCCACACGTCCTGATGGAAAATGTTCCTAAAGCTTGAGTTCAAAGTTCAACGTGGCCACGAAAGGCTTCATATACCTCAGCCAGGGCCACGTAGGTACTTTTCTGAGGCAGGTACCAGGGGAGCAGGGACTGACAGAAGTTACCAGAGGTATTAAGCCTATTAAGCCTCAGAAAGCACTGCAAAAAGCCTCACAGTCAAACATGGCTTCCTGCACCACTGAGCTGCTCCCACAGGGTCCATGGAGTCGGTTCTCCAGTTCTTACACATCAGCCTGCTCTGACACCCAGTTATTGTACAGAATGCAACAACAATAATACACATATTCATATTTTCACCAAATCAAAGGGGGACTTGGGGACACTCACACACACACACACACTCACACTCACACTCACACTCACACTCACACTCACACTCACACTCACACTCACACTCACACTCACACTCACACTCACACTCACACACTCACACTCACACTCACACTCACACTCACACTCACACTCACACTCACACTCACACTCACACTCACACACACACTCACACTCACACACACACACACTCACACTCACACTCACACTCACACACACACACACACACTCACACTCACACTCACACTCACACTCACACTCACACACACACACACACACACACACACACACACACACACACACAGGTGTCACAAACCACCCAAATTGGCTGAAATTAAAAGCAGGCTAATAAGTCAAATAAAATCATACAATCATACATGTCACGTTGAAAAGGTGACATTCCCAGAGTATATATTTATAAAGCCGTATATATTTATAATGCATGGGGAAATCTGCTCATTGACCATGGAAACAGTCAGGGTTTCATGGGAAAGGGTCAGAGAGGAAGTAGGCCTATATTGCTAGTTATCCAATCAGGGTGAAATTCGTTTCAGAGAACTTGCATTTTGCAGTTAATAACGGAAAACGGTCTATTACATGACCAGCACAAAAATAACAAGCCACCGATTACCCTAGTTGGAAAAGTAATCATCACCTTTTGTCTTTTTTTGGTAGAAGGTAAACAATAAAAAGTGTTCAAATATGTGTTGAGTTCCTGCCTATTTCTAATATCGTTAAGATCCCAATGGATGCAATTCATTCAGTTCTGAACTGGAATATAGGCAAAGCCTATTAAACATTCATTTGCCCGTAATCTATTGCAGGAAGGCCAGTTTACAACAAATTGATCTTTAAGGAAAATGCATGAGGAGGATTAGGGACAGACAGTGACACATGGCAATAAGTGGAGAAGCAGAGATATCTACAGGGCAATTATCCCAGCTTGAGAAAAGCAATATTTTAAAATTAAGCAGGCACCCTCGATTATTATTCCAAATTATTGTGAAGAGGGCAAATTAACATTTAAGTTATAGTCATGTTGATTGAATTTGCTCGGTATCTCATGACCAATTCTGTTCACACACACCGTAGAAACGGGTGTGACTACACCTCCTGAGTGGCTCAGGCTTTAAGAGCAGTCATCTCATTGGCTCAGGCGATAAGAGCGGTCGTCTCATTGGCTCAGGCGGTGAGAGCAGTCGTCTCATTGGCTCAGGCAGTAAGAGCGGTCGTCTCATTGGCTCAGGCGGTGAGAGCGGTCGTCTCATTGGCTCAGGCGGTGAGAGCGGTCGTCTCATTGGCTCAGGCGGTGAGAGCGGTCGTCTCATTGGCTCAGGTGGTGAGAGCAGTCGTCTCATTGGCTCAGGCAGTAAGAGCGGTCGTCTGGCAGTCGGTTCGTGTCTAAGTGTTTGGATTAGAAAGAGCCCCCAGAACCCCATTCTTTAAACCCATGTTAAAAGAGCAGAGGGTCAGGACAAACAAGCACCTTCTCCCTGTGCAGTTAGTTACACTGTCTTTATTCTACATGGCTCATTTTCTTTTCTACATGCAACCTATACATGTGGTTACCATGGTCACCATTCCACTGGAACCGACTGCAGAAAACGAAATGGACCTTAAAAAAACTTCAACTTAAAAAACCCCCCAAAAAAACAGGACAGTCTTGTAAATGAAATGTTTGGTAAAAAAAAAAAAAAAAAAGGAAATGTTCGCAATCATTTAAAAAGAAACAGTTATTACGATTCATAATTTAATTGATCTTTTTAGTTTTTCTTCACTTTCGAACAGTTCAGTTCCATCATAAACAGTTTTAAAATCTCTAAAAAGAAAGAGAAGATGAAGAAGGGATTTGAGGGATTTGATGAAAACTGAGATTAGTCTGGGTGAAGAACTTCTCCAGGCACTCATGGCCAATAGGGGCTGTGGGGGGGGGGCAGGGTTAAGGCAATATGGAGGCGGGACTTAGCCTCAGGCCACGCCCCCAGCCAGAGAGCCAGACACAGCATGCTAATGTGGCACTGGGGGAGGGCTGTGATTGGTTGGGAGGAGAGGCCCAGGGGGATGCTGGGAGTCGGAGTCCCTCTCAGTACTCTGTGCAAACAGCAGCGCTGCTGGACGGGGCCACCAGGGGGCGCTCACAGGTCAGCCGGCGTGACCATAGTGAAGTCTGAGTCCTTGCCATCGTCTTCTGGGCTGGAGCCCCGAGCCCCGCCCCCTGACTCAGAGGCCACGCCCCCTGTCAGGGGGTCCTGGAACAGCCCCTCCTGCTCCGCCCCACGGCCCCGCCCTGCCCCTCCCCCCTGCGGTGGCCCCGCCCTGTTCTCCTCCCGCTGGGGCGGGGTGTCGTCGTCCTGGGAGACGAGGATGTAGTCATCCCAACTCCGCCCTTCTGAGCCCAGCGCACCCAGCACCTGCAGAGCAGAGAGACAACTAACACACTATATACTACACACTGCACACTATGTACTACACACTGCACACTACACACTAAGTACTACACACTGCACACTACACACTATATACTACACACTGCACACTAACACACTATATACAACACACTGCACACTACACACTATATACTACACACTGCACAGTGTATACTGCATACTATACACTATATACTACACACTGCACACTACACACTATGTACTACACACTGAACACTATACACTATATACTACACACTGCACACTACACACTATGTACTACACACTGCACAGTGTATACTGCATACTATACACTATATACTACACACTGCACAGTGTATACTGGATACTATACACTACATACTACACACTGCAGTGTATACTGCATACTATACACTATATACTACACACTGCACACTATACGCTATGTACTATACACTGAACACTATACACTACATACTACACACTGAACACTATACACTACATACTATACACTATGTACTACACACTGCACACTATACACTATGTACTACACACTGAACACTATACACTACATACTACACACTGAACACTATACACTACATACTATATACTACACACTTCACATTAAATACTACATACTATACACTACATATTATATACCCAGAGCAGCCAACACTGCCTAGAGAGCAGGGATGAGAGAACTAACTCATACTATATACTACATATTATACACAATATACTACACTGCACACTATACACAACACAAAAGACATCCACTATACAGTACACATACACATACATTACAGGGTGGCCAGTAGTGTAGTGGTTAAGGTACATGACTGGGACCCTGCCACACTGTGGCGGTTACCTGGGGGTCAGGCAGGGCTATCTGGGGGTCAGGCAGGGCTATCTGGGGGTCAGGTAACATTACCTGGGGGTCAGGCAGGGCTATCTGGGGGGTCAGGCAGTGTTATCTGGGGGTCAGGCAGTGTTATCTGGGGGTCAGGCAGGGCTATCTGGGGGTCAGGCAGTGTTACCTGGGGGTCAGGCAGGGCTACCTGGGGGTCAGGCAGTGTTACCTGGAGGTCAGGCAGTGTTACCTGGGGGTCAGGCAGTGTTACCTGGGGGTCAGGCAGGGCTACCTGGGGGTCAGGCAGTGTTACCTGGAGGTCAGGCAGTGTTACCTGGGGGTCAGGCAGTGTTACCTGGGGGTCAGGCAGGGCTACCTGGGGGTCAGGCAGTGTTACCTGGGGGTCAGGCAGGGCTACCTGGGGGTCAGGCAGGGCTATCTGGGGGTCGGGCAGGGGCTGCAGGCAGTCTGTCTCAGCCTCGTCTTGGAGCCCGTTGCGTTCGAGGCCCTGCTGGGCGGTCGAGCAGTAGTGGTCGTCGGCGATGGTGATCTCCTCGTTCTCCTCGGCCTCCAGCTGGCTCTGGTTGAAGCGCAGGGAGCCCTTCAGGATGTCTTTAATCTGGGGAATCACGACCCAGTCAGAGACTCATTCTGACGCTCTGACAAGCCTACTGTGGTGTGTGGTTACCCGTTTCATTTTTATCTGTGTGTTACCTGTATTACCTGTGTATGGTGTGTTACCTGTTTGAGTCCTGTGTATGGTGTGTTACCTGTTTGAGTCCTGTGTAAGGTGTGTTGTTACCTGTTTGAGTCCTGTGTAAGGTGTGTTACCTGTATTACCTGTGTAAGGTGTGTTACCTGTTTGAGTCCTGTGTAAGGTGTGTTGTTACCTGTTTGAGTCCTGTGTAAGGTGTGTTACCTGTATTACCTGTGTAAGGTGTGTTACCTGTTTGAGTCCTATGTAAGGTGTGTTACCTGTTTGAGTCCTGTGTAAGGTGTGTTACCTGTATTACCTGTGTAAGGTGTGTTACCTGTTTGAGTCCTGTGTAAGGTATGTTACCTGTATTACCTGTGTAAGGTGTGTTACCTGTATTACCTGTGTAAGGTGTGTTACCTGTTTGAGTCCTATGTAAGGTGTGTTACCTGTTTGAGTCCTGTGTAAGGTGTGTTACCTGTTTGAGTCCTGTGTAAGGTGTGTTACCTGTTTGAGTCCTGTGTAAGGTGTGTTACCTGTTTGAGTCCTGTGTAAGGTGTGTTACCTGTTTGAGTCCTGTGTAAGGTGTGTTACCTGTTTGAGTCCTGTGTAAGGTATGTTACCTGTATTACCTGTGTAAGGTGTGTTACCTGTGTAAGGTGTGTTACCTGTTTGAAAGGTGTGTTACCTGTTTGAGTCCTGTGTAAGGTGTGTTACCTGTATTACCTGTGTAAGGTGTGTTACCTGTTTGAGTCCTGTGTAAGGTGTGTTACCTGTTTGAGTCCTATGTAAGGTGTGTTACCTGTTTGAGTCCTGTGTAAGGTGTGTTACCTGTTTGAGTCCTGTGTAAGGTGTGTTACCTGTATTACCTGTGTAAGGTGTGTTACCTGTTTGAGTCCTGTGTAAGGTATGTTACCTGTATTACCTGTGTAAGGTGTGTTACCTGTATTACCTGTGTAAGGTGTGTTACCTGTTTGAGTCCTGCGTAAGGTGTGTTACCTGTATTACCTGTGTAAGGTGTGTTACCTGTATTACCTGTGTAAGGTGTGTTACCTGTATTACCTGTGTAAGGTGTGTTACCTGTTTGAGTCCTGTGTAAGGTATGTTACCTGTATTACCTGTGTAAGGTGTGTTACCTGTATTACCTGTGTAAGGTGTGTTACCTGTTTGAGTCCTATGTAAGGTGTGTTACCTGTTTGAGTCCTGTGTAAGGTGTGTTACCTGTTTGAGTCCTGTGTAAGGTGTGTTACCTGTTTGAGTCCTGTGTAAGGTATGTTACCTGTATTACCTGTGTAAGGTGTGTTACCTGTTTGAGTCCTGTGTAAGGTGTGTTACCTGTTTGAGTCCTGTGTAAGGTATGTTACCTGTATTACCTGTGTAAGGTGCGTTACCTGTATTACCTGTGTAAGGTGTGTTACCTGTTTGAAAGGTGTGTTACCTGTTTGAGTCCTGTGTAAGGTGTGTTACCTGTATTACCTGTGTAAGGTGTGTTACCTGTTTGAGTCCTGTGTAAGGTGTGTTACCTGTTTGAGTCCTATGTAAGGTGTGTTACCTGTTTGAGTCCTGTGTAAGGTGTGTTACCTGTTTGAGTCCTGTGTAAGGTGTGTTACCTGTATTACCTGTGTAAGGTGTGTTACCTGTTTGAGTCCTGTGTAAGGTATGTTACCTGTATTACCTGTGTAAGGTGTGTTACCTGTATTACCTGTGTAAGGTGTGTTACCTGTTTGAGTCCTATGTAAGGTGTGTTACCTGTTTGAGTCCTGTGTAAGGTGTGTTACCTGTTTGAGTCCTATGTAAGGTGTGTTACCTGTTTGAGTCCTGTGTAAGGTGTGTTACCTGTTTGAGTCCTGTGTAAGGTGTGTTACCTGTTTGAGTCCTGTGTAAGGTGTGTTACCTGTTTGAGTCCTGTGTAAGGTATGTTACCTGTATTACCTGTGTAAGGTGTGTTACCTGTATTACCTGTGTAAGGTGTGTTACCTGTTTGAAAGGTGTGTTACCTGTTTGAGTCCTGTGTAAGGTGTGTTACCTGTATTACCTGTGTAAGGTGTGTTACCTGTTTGAGTCCTGTGTAAGGTGTGTTACCTGTTTGAGTCCTATGTAAGGTGTGTTACCTGTTTGAGTCCTGTGTAAGGTGTGTTACCTGTTTGAGTCCTGTGTAAGGTGTGTTACCTGTTTGAGTCCTGTGTAAGGTGTGTTACCTGTTTGAGTCCTGTGTAAGGTGTGTTACCTGTTTGAGTCCTGTGTAAGGTGTGTTACCTGTTTGAGTCCTGTGTAAGGTGTGTTACCTGTTTGAGTCCTGTGTAAGGTGTGTTACCTGTATTACCTGTGTAAGGTGTGTTACCTGTTTGAGTCCTGTGTAAGGTATGTTACCTGTATTACCTGTGTAAGGTGTGTTACCTGTTTGAGTCCTGTGTAAGGTGTGTTACCTGTTTGAGTCCTATGTAAGGTGTGTTACCTGTTTGAGTCCTGTGTAAGGTGTGTTACCTGTTTGAGTCCTGTGTAAGGTGTGTTACCTGTTTGAGTCCTGTGTAAGGTGTGTTACCTGTTTGAGTCCTGTGTAAGGTGTGTTACCTGTTTGAGTCCTGTGTAAGGTGTGTTACCTGTTTGAGTCCTATGTAAGGTGTGTTACCTGTTTGAGTCCTGTGTAAGGTGTGTTACCTGTTTGAGTCCTGTGTAAGGTGTGTTACCTGTTTGAGTCCTGTGTAAGGTATGTTACCTGTATTACCTGTGTAAGGTGTGTTACCTGTATTACCTGTGTAAGGTGTGTTACCTGTTTGAAAGGTGTGTTACCTGTTTGAGTCCTGTGTAAGGTGTGTTACCTGTATTACCTGTGTAAGGTGTGTTACCTGTTTGAGTCCTGTGTAAGGTGTGTTACCTGTTTGAGTCCTATGTAAGGTGTGTTACCTGTTTGAGTCCTGTGTAAGGTGTGTTACCTGTTTGAGTCCTGTGTAAGGTGTGTTACCTGTTTGAGTCCTGTGTAAGGTGTGTTACCTGTTTGAGTCCTGTGTAAGGTGTGTTACCTGTTTGAGTCCTGTGTAAGGTGTGTTACCTGTATTACCTGTGTAAGGTGTGTTACCTGTTTGAGTCCTGTGTAAGGTATGTTACCTGTATTACCTGTGTAAGGTGTGTTACCTGTATTACCTGTGTAAGGTGTGTTACCTGTTTGAGTCCTGCGTAAGGTGTGTTACCTGTATTACCTGTGTAAGGTGTGTTACCTGTATTACCTGTGTAAGGTGTGTTACCTGTATTACCTGTGTAAGGTGTGTTACCTGTTTGAGTCCTGCCAGAGACACCAGCACCTCGTCCTCCTTATCCAGGTTCTCCTGCAGGATCACTTCCTGGATCTTCCCTGGAAACGGACAACAGAAATGT
>NC_083768.1:60527933-60537933 GCF_963514075.1 Conger conger | reverse complement strand
ACTAACCACACAGTGTACACTAACCACACTGTACGCTAACCACACTCACACACTAACCACACTGTACACTAACCACACTCACTCACCACACTGTACACTAACCACACTCACTCACACTAACCACACAGTACACTAACCACACTCACACACTAACCACACAGTACACTAACCACACTCACACACTAACCACACTGTACACTGACCACACTCACACACTAACCACACTGTACACTAACCACACTCACTCACTAACCACACTGTACACTAACCACACTCACACACTAACCACACTGTACACTAACCACACTCACACACTAACCACACTCACTCACACTAACCACACTGTACACTAACCACACTCACACACTAACCACACAGTACACTAACCACACTCACACACTAACCACACTGTACACTAACCACACTCACACACTAACCACACTCACACACACTAACCACACTGTACACTAACCACACTCGCACACTAAGCACACTGTACACTAACCACACTGTACAACAGTACCTGTTACACTAACCACACTGTACAACAGTGCCTGTTACACCAACCACACTGTACAACAGTGCCTGTTACACCAACCACACTGTACAACAGTGCCTGTTACACCAACCACACTGTACAACGGTGCCTGATACACAAGCCACACACTGCAGAACAGTGCCTGCTTCTCAGTTCTGAAAAAGGGTCCAAAAGTTCTCACCTGAGTTCTCACCTGGTCTTGCTCATGTGGTCGGCTCCGCGGGTCTTGTAGTACTCTAGGTTCTGCTGGAACTGGTAGTTGACGGGTCTGGGGTTGTTCTGCCAGGTACACAGGAAGTGCAGAGATTTCAAAGCGGGGGACACCATTTCCTGTCTGAGACTAACCCGCACTATGTGTGTGTGTGTGTGTGTGTGTGTGTGTGTGTGTGTGAGTGTGTGTGTGAGTGTGTGAGTGTGTGTGTAAGTGTGAGTGTGTGTGAGTGTGAGTGTGTGTGAGTGTGAGTGTGTGAGTGTGCATGAGTGTGAGTGTGTGAGTGTGTGAGTGTGTGTGTGTGAGTGTGAGTGTAAGTGTGAGTGTGTGTGAGTGTGTGTACCTTGGGGTCCCTCAGGAACAGGGCTGTGAGTGTGTGTGAGTGTGAGTGTGTGTGTGTGAGTGTGAGTGTGTGAACGTGAGTGTGAGTGTGAGTGAGTGTGTGAGTGTGTGTGTGAGTGTGTGTGTGTGTGTGTGAGTGTGTGTGTGAGTACCTTGGGGTCCCTCAGGAACAGGGCTGTGTGTGTGTGTGTGAGAGTGTGTGAGTGTGTGTGTGTGTGAGTGTGTGTGTGAGTACCTTGGGGTCCCTCAGGAACAGGGCTGTGTGTGTGTGTGTGAGTGTGTGAGTGTGTGTGTGTGTGAGTGTGTGTGTGAGTACCTTGGGGTCCCTCAGGAACAGGGCTGTGTGTGTGTGTGTGAGTGTGTGAGTGTGTGTGTGTGTGTGTGTGTGTGTGTGAGTACCTTGGGGTCCCTCAGGAACAGGGCTGTGCGTGTGTGTGAGTACCTTGGGGTCCCTCAGGAATAGGGCTGTGTGTGTGTGAGTGTGTGTGTGTGTGTGAGTGTGAGTGTGTGTGAGTACCTTGGGGTCCCTCAGGAACAGGGCTTTCTGCAGCAGTGAGTGCACGTCTCCGATGGGAGGATAGTGCATCAGCAGGCCCAGGCAGGTCTGAAAGTTGCTGGCGATCACTGTGAGGGAAGAGCAATCAATCACAGAGCTGCCATTACCTCTCCCCATCTGGATCTCTCCATTTCTCTAGTGGATACCTCACTGATGCCATGACCCTGTGCAAGGAACCTCAGCGTGGTGATGGACAGCAGACTGTCCCTCTACAAGTACATTGTGGCGGAGACCCGGTCATGCAGGTTCTTCCGAATCAACATACGGGAATCCGCCCCTTTCTCACCCCCTACTCGACCCAGCTCCTGGTCCAAGCGATGGTTCTGTCCCACCTCGACTACTGCAATTCCCTCTTGGCTGGCCTCCCAGCGTCCGCCATCAGACCCCTCCAACTTATCCAGAATGCAGCAGCTCGTCTGGTCTTCAACCTTCCCAAATACTCACACGTCACCCCCCTGCTTACTTCCCTCCACTGGCTGCCTGTCATGGCTCGCATCAAATTCAAAACATTGGTGCTAGCCTTCCAAGCAGTTAAGGGGTCTTCCCCAGCTTATCTACAAAAAATCATCAGACCCTACACCCCTGCCAGACCTCTTCGTTCAGCCTCCACAGGCCGCTTGGCACCTCCCCCTCTCCGAACCTCCACCTCACGCTCACGACTACTGTCTGTTCTGGCTCCACGGTGGTGGAACGAACTCCCCGTTGAGGTCAGAACTGTAGAATCTCTCCCCACCTTCAAGCGCAAGCTGAAGACGCACCTCTTCAAGCAGCACCTCTCCCCATCCCTCCCTACCTCCCTGTGAACCTTAATTGTTGTCTTTCCGTGATATTTACTTTAGACTTTACTATTTATATTCGGATGTTTAGTTTGGCTAGGTAAGCATTGTTTGGCTAGGTAAGCATTGTTTGGCTAGGCAAGCAGTATTTGGCTAGACAAGAGGTTTGGTCATACATTTGTGTGTTGCGGTGTTACGATTAAAAAAATAAAATAAAATAAAAATAAATAAATAAATATGCCCTGGTCCTTATCTTTGTTGTACGGGCAGCAGTTGAAATTGTACTTCCCTCTAGGGTCTTTCAGCGAACTTATCCCTGGTTATGGGTATGCACTTTGTTGTACGTCGCTCTGGATAAGAGCGTCTGCCAAATGCCATTAATGTAATGTACTGTAATGTAATGTAATGTAGACACGCTGCAGCTCCACAAACACACCATGGTGTTCAGAGCTCCATGGGGGGGTAGAGGGGTGTGGTCTATGTGGGGGGGTAGAGGGGTGTGGTTTACAGGGGGTAGAGGGGTGTGGTTTATGGGGTGTAGAGGGGTGTGGGTCTCGGATGGAGAGCAGTAAGCTGATTGGTTGACTGCTGAAGTGACTCACAGGCGTCTCGGATGTAGAGGAGCATGGCGACGAACACGTAGTCCACCAGGTCCAGAGTGAGGCTGTCAGCGAAGAGGGCGTCCCACACCACCAGCAGGTCCTGCAGAGGGAACTCCCTCCCAAAGAGCAGCCGCACCCACCGGCTGCACACGCACGCACACGCACACACACACACACACGCACACGCACACGCACGCGCACGCGCACACGCACACGCACACGCACACGCACACACGCGCACACACACGCACACGCACACGCACACGCACACGCACACGCACGCACGCACGCACGCACGCACACGCACACGCACACACACACGCACACACACACGCACACACACACACCATGTGAATATCACATCATCTCTAACCCTGAGCATTCTGTTCACACCTGTCTGCTCTGACTCACTGAGTCTCCCACAGCTGTGTGCTCTGACTCACTGAGTCTCCCACAGCTGTGTGCTCTGACTCACTGAGTCTCTCACAGCTGTGTGCTCTGACTCACTGAGTCTCTCACAGCTGTGTGCTCTGACTCACTGAGTCTCTCACACCGGTCTGCTCTGACTCACTGAGTCTCCCACAGCTGTGTGCTCTGACTCACTGAGTCTCTCACAGCTGTGTGCTCTGACTCACTGAGTCTCCCACAGCTGTGTGCTCTGACTCACTGAGTCTCCCACAGCTGTGTGCTCTGACTCACTGAGTCTCCCACAGCTGTGTGCTCTGACTCACTGAGTCTCCCACAGCTGTGTGCTCTGACTCACTGAGTCTCCCACAGCTGTGTGCTCTGACTCACTGAGTCTCCCACAGCTGTGTGCTCTGACTCACTGAGTCTCCCACAGCTGTGTGCTCTGACTCACTGAGTCTCCCACAGCTGTGTGCTCTGACTCACTGAGTCTCCCACAGCTGTGTGTAAATCCATGTCAACTCAAACAGTGGACCACATCACAACTCTAACAGTGGACCACATCACAACTCTAACAGTGGACCACATCACAACTCTAACAGTGGACCACATCACAACTCTAACAGTGGACCACATCACAACTCTAACAGTGGACCACATCACAACTCTAACAGTGGACCACATCACAACTCTAACAGTGGACCACATCACAACTCTAACAGTGGACCACATCACAACTCTAACAGTGGACCACATCACAACTCAAACACTCAAACCACATCATCTCAGATTCCAGTGAGATTTGGCCTCATCAGAAACCCCTGGGACAGTCTCAGAGAGTAACCCTGAGAGGGATGGGCTTGCCCTCTCACTGGAGGTCATAGAGAAATGTTCTTATGTACATCATCTTCATCCCAAAATGTGACAGATGTGTAAATGTGACAGATTTATGAGTGACTATATTCTTGAAATCTGATTTGCGAAAAAACCTACATTTTAATATAAAATTTACAGCAACGTGAGGTCATAATGTCCCCACCATCTGACGGTTATTTGAGGCGTTGCTTCATTCTGAAGGAGTATTGCACTTTTTTTGAGATCAGAATCTCACGCCAGGGCGGAGGCCGGCTGGCACCCCCTCAGTAGAGCCCGAGACCATGAGGTCACCTGCACCCTTCAACCTCGAGCTGCTTCACACACGGACCACTGTGAGGTAATAGGTTCATAGGTTAATTGGTTCATTGCTGAACTGAAGGGCGTGTGACGTGCTGGTGCGCACTCACATGCCGTATATCTGCGGGGCGATCTCCAGCCGGTTCAGGTGCATGTGCAGCTCGATGTCGTGCCTCTTCACCAGCTGGTCCTGGATGCGGTTCACCTTGGTCACTATGGCAACGGAGGGGCCCGCATCCTGCGGCCGGGCGAAGGGGATGCTGGTCATCATCTCCTCCTTACCCTGGAACACACACACACACACACACACACATCATCTCCTCCTTACCCTGGAACACACACACACACACACACACACACATCATCTCCTCCTTACCCTGGAACACACACACACACACACACACACACATCATCTCCTCCTTACCCTGGAACACACACACACACACACACACACATCATCTCCTCCTTACCCTGGAACACACACACACACACACACACATCATCATCTCCTCCTTACCCTGGAACACACACACACACACACACATCATCATCTCCTCCTTACCCTGGAACACACACACACACACACACACACACACATCATCTCCTCCTTACCCTGGAACACACACACACACACACACACACACACACACACACATCATCATCTCCTCCTTACCCTGGAACACACACACACACACACACACACACATCATCTCCTCCTTACCCTGGAACACACACACACACACACACACACACACACACACACATCATCTCCTCCTTACCCTGGAACACACACACACACACACATCATCTCCTCCTTACCCTGGAACACACACACACACACACACATCATCTCCTCCTTACCCTGGAACACACACACACACACACACACACACATCATCTCCTCCTTACCCTGGAACACACACACACACACACACACACATCATCTCCTCCTTACCTGGAACACACACACACACACACACACACACACATCATCTCCTCCTTACCCTGGAACACACACACACACACACACACACACACACACATCATCTCCTCCTTACCCTGGAACACACACACACACACACACACACACACACACACACACACATCTCCTCCTTACCCTGGAACACACACACACACACACACACACACATCATCTCCTCCTTACCCTGGAACACACACACACACACACACACATCATCTCCTCCTTACCCTGGAACACACACACACACACACAACATCATCTCCTCCTTACCCTGGAACACACACACACACCACACACATCATCTCCTCCTTACCCTGGAACACACACACACACACACACACATCATCTCCTCCTTACCCTGGAACACACACACACACACACACACACACATCATCTCCTCCTTACCCTGGAACACACACACACACACACACACACACACACATCATCTCCTCCTTACCCTGGAACACACACACACACACACACATCATCTCCTCCTTACCCTGGAACACACACACACACACACACACATCATCATCTCCTCCTTACCCTGGAACACACACACACACACACACACATCATCTCCTCCTTACCCTGGAACACACACACACACACACACACATCATCTCCTCCTTACCCTGGAACACACACACACACACACACACATCATCTCCTCCTTACCCTGGAAACACACACACACACACACACACATCATCTCCTCCTTACCCTGGAACACACACACACACACACACACACATCATCTCCTCCTTACCCTGGAACACACACACACACACACACACATCATCTCCTCCTTACCCTGGAACACACACACACACACACACACACACATCATCTCCTCCTTACCCTGGAACACACACACACACACACACACACACATCATCTCCTCCTTACCCTGGAACACACACACACACACACACACATCATCTCTCCTTACCTGGAACACACACACACACACACACACATCATCTCCTCCTTACCCTGGAACACACACACACACACACACACATCATCTCCTCCTTACCCTGGAACACACACACACACACACATCATCTCCTCCTTACCCTGGAACACACACACACACACACACACACACATCATCTCCTCCTTACCCTGGAACACACACACACACACACACACACACATCATCTCCTCCTTACCCTGGAACACACACACACACACACACACACACATCATCTCCTCCTTACCCTGGAACACACACACACACACACACATCATCTCCTCCTTACCCTGGAACACACACACACACACACATCATCTCCTCCTTACCCTGGAACACACACACACACACACACACACACATCATCTCCTCCTTACCCTGGAACACACACACACACACACACACATCATCTCCTCCTTACCCTGGAACACACACACACACACACACACATCATCTCCTCCTTACCCTGGAACACACACACACACACACACACATCATCTCCTCCTTACCCTGGAACACACACACACACACACACACACACATCATCTCCTCCTTACCCTGGAACACACACACACACACACACACATCATCTCCTCCTTACCCTGGAACACACACACACACACACACATCATCATCTCCTCCTTACCCTGGAACACACACACACACACACACATCATCATCTCCTCCTTACCCTGGAACACACACACACACACACACACACATCATCATCCTCCTTACCCTGGAACACACACACACACACACACACACACATCATCTCCTCCTTACCCTGGAACACACACACACACACACACACACACACACATCATCTCCTCCTTACCCTGGAACACACACACACACACACACACATCATCTCCTCCTTACCCTGGAACACACACACACACACACACACACATCATCTCCTCCTTACCCTGGAACACACACACACACACACACACATCATCTCCTCCTTACCCTGGAACACACACACACACACACACACACATCATCTCCTCCTTACCCTGGAACACACACACACACACACACACACACACATCATCTCCTCCTTACCCTGGAACACACACACACACACACACACATCATCTCCTCCTTACCTGGAACACACACACACACACACACACACACACATCATCTCCTCCTTACCCTGGAACACACACACACACACACACACACACACATCATCTCCTCCTTACCCTGGAACACACACACACACACACATCATCTCCTCCTTACCCTGGAACACACACACACACACACATCATCTCCTCCTTACCCTGGAACACACACACACACACACACACACACATCATCTCCTCCTTACCCTGGAACACACACACACACACACACACACATCATCTCCTCCTTACCCTGGAACACACACACACACACACACACACACACATCATCTCCTCCTTACCCTGGAACACACCACACACACACACACACACATCATCTCCTCCTTACCCTGGAACACACACACACACACACACACACACATCATCTCCTCCTTACCCTGGAACACACACACACACACACACACATCTCCTCCTTACCTGGAACACACACACACACACACACATCATCTCCTCCTTACCCTGGAACACACACACACACCACACACACACATCATCTCCTCCTTACCCTGGAACACACACACACACACACACACACACATCTCCTCCTTACCCTGGAACACACACACACACACACACACACATCATCTCCTCCTTACCCTGGAACACACACACACACACACACACACATCATCTCCTCCTTACCCTGGAACACACACACACACACACACACACACATCATCTCCTCCTTACCCTGGAACACACACACACACACACACACACACATCATCTCCTCCTTACCCTGGAACACACACACACACACACACATCATCTCCTCCTTACCCTGGAACACACACACACA
Source organism: Conger conger (assembly GCF_963514075.1). NCBI lineage: Eukaryota > Metazoa > Chordata > Actinopteri > Anguilliformes > Congridae > Conger > Conger conger. Next base: position 60,529,419 of record NC_083768.1, on the reverse strand, counting down.
CACACACACACACATCATCTCCTCCTTACCCTGGAACACACACACACACACACACACATCATCTCCTCCTTACCCTGGAACACACACACACACCACACACACACACATCATCTCCTCCTTACCCTGGAACACACACACACACACACACACACACACATCATCTCCTCCTTACCCTGGAACACACACACACACACACACACACATCATCTCCTCCTTACCCTGGAACACACACACACACACACACACACACACATCATCTCCTCCTTACCCTGGAACACACACACACACACACACACATCATCTCCTCCTTACCCTGGAACACACACACACACACACACATCATCTCCTCCTTACCCTGGAACACACACACACACACACACACATCATCTCCTCCTTACCCTGGAACACACACACACACACACACACATCATCTCCTCCTTACCCTGGAACACACACACACACACACACACACACATCATCTCCTCCTTACCCTGGAACACACACACACACACACACACACATCATCTCCTCCTTACCCTGGAACACACACACACACACACACACACATCATCTCCTCCTTACCCTGGAACACACACACACACACACACACACACACATCATCTCCTCCTTACCCTGGAACACACACACACACACACATCATCTCCTCCTTACCCTGGAACACACACACACACACACACACACATCATCTCCTCCTTACCCTGGAACACACACACACACACACACACACACATCATCTCCTCCTTACCCTGGAACACACACACACACACACACACACACACATCATCTCCTCCTTACCCTGGAACACACACACACACACACACACACATCATCTCCTCCTTACCCTGGAACACACACACACACACACACACACACATCATCTCCTCCTTACCCTGGAACACACACACACACACACACACACACACATCATCTCCTCCTTACCCTGGAACACACACACACACACACACACACATCATCTCCTCCTTACCCTGGAACACACACACACACACACACACACACATCATCTCCTCCTTACCCTGGAACACACACACACACACACACACATCATCTCCTCCTTACCCTGGAACACACACACACACACACACACACATCATCTCCTCCTTACCCTGGAACACACACACACACACACACTCCTACCTGACACACACACACACACACACATCATCTCCTCCTTACCCTGGAACACACACACACACACACACACACACACATCATCTCCTCCTTACCCTGGAACACACACACACACACACACACACACACATCATCTCCTCCTTACCCTGGAACACACACACACACACACACACACACATCATCTCCTCCTTACCCTGGAACACACACACACACACACACACACACATCATCTCCTCCTTACCCTGGAACACACACACACACACACACACACATCATCTCCTCCTTACCCTGGAACACACACACACACACACACATC
>NC_083768.1:60524863-60527733 GCF_963514075.1 Conger conger | reverse complement strand
GTATTACCTGTGCGCTAGCAGACTGAGCTCCAGCAGGTGGCGCTGTTCCCTCTGGTGTTACCGTGGTGACAGTGCCGGTGGGGGGTGAAGATCAGCTGGGGGGATAAAGGAACAGCACGCCCTAGGCTCCTAGCTACTTGCACAAGGTTACTTTGCTGTGCCTGCAAAACCACACATTAAAAACACTTGCTTTAAATGCACACTCAAAACAATCCAGCACAGTTTAACCTACACACACTCAACACAACCCAGCACAGTTTAACCGACACACACTCAACACAGTCAGCACAGTTTAACCTACACACACTCAACACAACCAGCACAGTTTGAAACTACATACACTAACCACACTGTACACTAACCACACTCACTCACTAACCACACTGTACACTAACCACACTGTACACTAACCACACTCACTCACTAACCACACTGTACACTAACCACACTGTACACTAACCACACTGTACATACTAACCACACACTACACTAACCACACTGTACACTAACCACACTGTACACACTAACCACACTCACTCACACTAACCACACTGTACACACTAACCACACACTACACTAACCACACTGTACACACCACACTAACCACACACTACACTAACCACACCTACACTAACCACACTGTAACACTAACCACACTCACTCACTAACCACACACTGTACACTAACCACACTCACACACTAACCACACTGTACACTAACCACACTCACACACTAACCACACTGTACATACTAACCACACACTACACTAACCACACTGTACACTAACCACACTGTACGCTAACCACACTGTACGCTAACCACACTGTACGCTAACCACACTGTACGCTAACCACACTCACTCACTAACCACACACTGTACACTAACCACACTGTACACTAACCACACTCACACACTAACCACACTGTACACTAACCACACTCACACACTAACCACACTGTACATACTAACCACACACTACACTAACCACACTGTACACTAACCACACTGTACGCTAACCACACTGTACGCTAACCACACTGTACACTAACCACACTGTACACTAACCACACTGTATGCTAACCACACTGTACGCTAACCACACTGTACACTAACCACACTGTACGCTAACCACACTGTATGCTAACCACACTCACTCACTAACCACACACTGTACACTAACCACACTGTACACTAACCGCACTCACTCACACTAACAACACAGTACACTAACCACACTCACTCACTAACCACAGTGTACACTAACCACACTCACTCACTAACCACACAGTGTACACTAACCACACTCACTCACACTAACCACACTGTACACTAACCACACAGTGTACACTAACCACACTGTACGCTAACCACACTCACACACTAACCACACTGTACACTAACCACACTCACTCACCACACTGTACACTAACCACACTCACTCACACTAACCACACAGTACACTAACCACACTCACACACTAACCACACAGTACACTAACCACACTCACACACTAACCACACTGTACACTGACCACACTCACACACTAACCACACTGTACACTAACCACACTCACTCACTAACCACACTGTACACTAACCACACTCACACACTAACCACACTGTACACTAACCACACTCACACACTACCACACTCACTCACACTAACCACACTGTACACTAACCACACTCACACACTAACCACACAGTACACTAACCACACTCACACACTAACCACACTGTACACTAACCACGACTCACACACTAACCACACTCACACACACTAACCACACTGTACACTAACCACACTCGCACACTAAGCACACTGTACACTAACCACACTGTACAACAGTACCTGTTACACTAACCACACTGTACAACAGTGCCTGTTACACCAACCACACTGTACAACAGTGCCTGTTACACCACCACACTGTACAACAGTGCCTGTTACACCAACCACACTGTACAACGGTGCCTGATACACAAGCCACACACTGCAGAACAGTGCCTGCTTCTCAGTTCTGAAAAAGGGTCCAAAAGTTCTCACCTGGTCTTGCTCATGTGGTCGGCTCCGCGGGTCTTGTAGTACTCTAGGTTCTGCTGGAACTGGTAGTTGACGGGTCTGGGGTTGTTCTGCCAGGTACACAGGAAGTTGCAGAGATTTCAAAGCGGGGGACACCATTTCCTGTCTGAGACTAACCCGCACTATGTGTGTGTGTGTGTGTGTGTGTGTGTGTGTGTGTGTGAGTGTGTGTGTGAGTGTGTGTGTGTGTGTGTAAGTGTGAGTGTGTGTGAGTGTGAGTGTGTGTGAGTGTGAGTGTGTGAGTGTGCATGAGTGTGAGTGTGTGAGTGTGTGAGTGTGTGTGTGTGAGTGTGAGTGTAAGTGTGAGTGTGTGTGAGTGTGTGTACCTTGGGGGTCCCCTCAGGAACAGGGCTGTGAGTGTGTGTGAGTGTGAGTGTGTGTGTGTGAGTGTGAGTGTGTGAACGTGAGTGTGAGTGTGAGTGAGTGTGTGAGTGTGTGTGTGAGTGTGTGTGTGTGTGTGTGAGTGTGTGTGTGAGTACCTTGGGGTCCCTCAGGACAGGGCTGTGTGTGTGTGTGTGAGAGTGTGTGAGTGTGTGTGTGTGTGAGTGTGTGTGTGAGTACCTTGGGGTCCCTCAGGAACAGGGCTGTGTGTGTGTGTGTGAGTGTGTGAGTGTGTGTGTGTGTGAGTGTGTGTGTGAGTACCTTGGGGTCCCTCAGGAACAGGGCTGTGTGTGTGTGTGTGAGTGTGTGAGTGTGTGTGTGTGTGTGTGTGTGTGTGTGTGAGTACCTTGGGGTCCCTCAGGAACAGGGCTGTGCGTGTGTGTGAGTACCTTGGGGTCCCTCAGGA
>NC_083768.1:60509863-60519863 GCF_963514075.1 Conger conger | reverse complement strand
TCTCCTCCTTACCCTGGAACACACACACACACACACACACACATCATCTCCTCCTTACCCTGGAACACACACACACACACACACACATCATCTCCTCCTTACCCTGGAACACACACACACACACACATCATCTCCTCCTTACCCTGGAACACACACACACACACACACACACACATCATCTCCTCCTTACCCTGGAACACACACACACACACACACACACACATCATCTCCTCCTTACCCTGGAACACACACACACACACACACACACACACATCATCTCCTCCTTACACACACACACACATCATCTCCTCCTTACCCTGGACACACACACACACCACACATCATCTCCTCCTTACCCTGGAACACACACACACACACACACACACATCATCTCCTCCTTACCTGGAACACACACACACACACACACACATCATCTCCTCCTTACCCTGGAACACACACACACACACACACACATCATCTCCTCCTTACCCTGGAACACACACACACACACACACACATCATCTCCTCCTTACCCTGGAACACACACACACACACACACACACACATCATCTCCTCCTTACCCTGGAACACACACACACACACACACACATCATCTCCTCCTTACCCTGGAACACACACACACACACACACATCATCATCTCCTCCTTACCCTGGAACACACACACACACACACACATCATCATCTCCTCCTTACCCTGGAACACACACACACACACACACACACATCATCATCTCCTCCTTACCCTGGAACACACACACACACACACACACACACACATCATCTCCTCCTTACCCTGGAACACACACACACACACACACAACACACACACATCATCTCCTCCTTACCCTGGAACACACACACACACACACACACATCATCTCCTCCTTACCCTGGAACACACACACACACACACACACACACATCATCTCCTCCTTACCCTGGAACACACACACACACACACACACACACATCATCTCCTCCTTACCCTGGAACACACACACACACACACACACACACATCATCTCCTCCTTACCCTGGAACACACACACACACACACACACACACATCATCTCCTCCTTACCCTGGAACACACACACACACACACACACACACATCATCTCCTCCTTACCCTGGAACACACACACACACACACACACACACACACATCATCTCCTCCTTACCCTGGAACACACACACACACACACACACACACACATCATCTCCTCCTTACCTGGAACACACACACACACACACATCATCTCCTCCTTACCCTGGAACACACACACACACACACATCATCTCCTCCTTACCCTGGAACACACACACACACACACACACACACATCATCTCCTCCTTACCCTGGAACACACACACACACACACACACACATCATCTCCTCCTTACCCTGGAACACACACACACACACACACACACACACACATCATCTCCTCCTTACCCTGGAACACACACACACACACACACATCATCTCCTCCTTACCCTGGAACACACACACACACACACACACACACATCATCTCCTCCTTACCCTGGAACACACACACACACACACACACATCATCTCCTCCTTACCCTGGAACACACACACACACACACATCATCTCCTCCTTACCCTGGAACACACACACACACACACACACACACATCATCTCCTCCTTACCCTGGAACACACACACACACACACACACACACATCATCTCCTCCTTACCCTGGAACACACACACACACACACACACACACACATCATCTCCTCCTTACCCTGGAACACACACACACACACACACACACACACATCATCTCCTCCTTACCCTGGAACACACACACACACACACACACACACACATCATCTCTCCTTACCCTGGAACACACACACACACACACACACACACATCATCATCTCCTTACCCTGAACACACACACACACACACACATCATCTCCTCCTTACCCTGGAACACACACACACACACACACACACACATCATCTCCTCCTTACCCTGGAACACACACACACACACACACACATCATCTCCTCCTTACCCTGAAACACACACACACACACACACACACACACATCATCTCCTCCTTACCCTGGAACACACACACACACACACACACACACACATCATCTCCTCCTTACCCTGGAACACACACACACACACACACACACATCATCTCCTCCTTACCCTGGAAACACACACACACACACACACACACACACATCATCTCCTCCTTACCCTGGAACACACACACACACACACACACACATCATCTCCTCCTTACCCTGGAACACACACACACACACACATCATCTTCTCCTTACCCTGGAACACACACACACACACACACACACATCATCTCCTCCTTACCCTGGAACACACACACACACACACATCATCTCCTCCTTACCCTGGAACACACACACACACACACACACACACATCATCTCCTCCTTACCCTGGAACACACACACACACACACACATCATCTCTCCTTACCCTGGAACACACACACACACACACACACACATCATCTCCTCCTTACCCTGGAACACACACACACACACACACACACACATCATCATCTCCTCCTTACCCTGGAACACACACACACACACACATCATCTCCTCCTTACCCTGGAACACACACACACACACACACACACACATCATCTCCTCCTTACCCTGGAACACACACACACACACACACACACACATCATCATCTCCTCCTTACCCTGGAACACACACACACACACACACACACCACATCATCATCTCCTCCTTACCCTGGAACACACACACACACACACATCATCTCCTCCTTACCCTGGAACACACACACACACACACACACACACATCATCTCCTCCTTACCCTGGAACACACACACACACACACACACACACATCATCATCTCCTCCTTACCCTGGAACACACACACACACACACATCATCTCCTCCTTACCCTGGAACACACACACACACACACACACACACATCATCTCCTCCTTACCCTGGAACACACACACACACACACATCATCTCCTCCTTACCCTGGAACACACACACACACACATCATCATCTCCTCCTTACCCTGGAACACACACACACACACACACACACACACACACACACACACACATCATCATCTCCTCCTTACCCTGGAACACACACACACACACACACACACACACACACACATCATCTCCTCCTTACCCTGGAACACACACACACACACACACACACACACACACATCATCTCCTCCTTACCCTGGAACACACACACACACACACACACACACACATCATCTCCTCCTTACCCTGGAACACACACACACACACACACACACACACACATCATCTCCTCCTTACCCTGGAACACACACACACACACACACACACACATCATCTCCTCCTTACCCTGGAACACACACACACACACACACACATCATCTCCTCCTTACCCTGGAACACACACACACACATCATCTCCTCCTTACCCTGGAACACACACACACACACACACACACACACACACACACACACATCATCTCCTCCTTACCCTGGAACACACACACACACACACACACATCATCTCCTCCTTACCCTGGAACACACACACACACACACACACACACATCATCTCCTCCTTACCCTGGAACACACACACACACACACACACACACATCATCTCCTCCTTACCCTGGAACACACACACACACACACACACACACATCATCTCCTCCTTACCCTGGAACACACACACACACACACACACATCATCTCCTCCTTACCCTGGAACACACACACACACACACACATCATCTCCTCCTTACCCTGGAACACACACACACACACACATCATCTCCTCCTTACCCTGGAACACACACACACACACACACACACACACATCATCTCCTCCTTACCCTGGAACACACACACACACACACACACACATCATCTCCTCCTTACCCTGGAACACACACACACACACACACACATCATCTCCTCCTTACCCTGGAACACACACACACACACACACACACATCATCTCCTCCTTACCCTGGAACACACACACACACACACACACATCATCTCCTCCTTACCCTGGAACACACACACACACACACACACACACACACACACACATCATCTCCTCCTTACCCTGGAACACACACACACACACACACACACACACATCATCTCCTCCTTACCCTGGAACACACACACACACACACACATCATCTCCTCCTTACCCTGGAACACACACACACACACACACACACACATCATCTCCTCCTTACCCTGGAACACACACACACACACACATCATCTCCTCCTTACCCTGGAACACACACACACACACACACACACATCATCTCCTCCTTACCCTGGAACACACACACACACACACACACACACATCATCTCCTCCTTACCCTGGAACACACACACACACACACACACACATCATCATCTCCTCCTTACCCTGGAACACACACACACACACACACACACACACACATCATCTCCTCCTTACCCTGGAACACACACACACACACACACACACATCATCATCTCCTCCTTACCCTGGAACACACACACACACACACACACACACACATCATCTCCTCCTTACCCTGGAACACACACACACACACACACACACACATCATCTCCTCCTTACCCTGGAACACACACACACACACACACACACACACACACACATCATCTCCTCCTTACCCTGGAACACACACACACACACACACACACACATCATCTCCTCCTTACCCTGGAACACACACACACACACACACACACACATCATCTCCTCCTTACCCTGGACACACACACACACACACACACACACATCATCTCCTCCTTACCCTGGAACACACACACACACACACACACACACACACACATCATCTCCTCCTTACCCTGGAACACACACACACACACACACACACACACACATCATCTCCTCCTTACCCTGGAACACACACACACACACACACACACACACACATCATCTCCTCCTTACCCTGGAACCACACACACACACACACACATCATCTCCTCCTTACCCTGGAACACACACACACACACACACACACACACATCATCTCCTCCTTACCCTGGAACACACACACACACACACACACACATCATCTCCTCCTTACCCTGGAACACACACACACACACACACACACATCATCTCCTCCTTACCCTGGAACACACACACACACACACACACACATCATCTCCTCCTTACCCTGGAACACACACACACACACACACACACACACACATCATCTCCTCCTTACCCTGGAACACACACACACACACACACACACATCATCTCCTCCTTACCCTGGAACACACACACACACACACACACACACACACACACATCATCTCCTCCTTACCCTGGAACACACACACACACACACACACACATCATCTCCTCCTTACCCTGGAACACACACACACACACACACACACATCATCTCCTCCTTACCCTGGAAACACACACACACACACACACACACACACATCATCTCCTCCTTACCCTGGAACACACACACACACACACACACACACATCATCTCCTCCTTACCCTGGAACACACACACACACACACACACACACATAATCTCCTCCTTACCCTGGAACACACACACACACACACACACACACATCATCTCCTCCTTACCCTGGAACACACACACACACACACACACACACATCATCTCCTCCTTACCCTGGAACACACACACACACACACACACACACACATCATCTCCTCCTTACCCTGGAACACACACACACACACACACACACACATCATCTCCTCCTTACCCTGGAACACACACACACACACACACACACACATCATCTCCTCCTTACCCTGGAACACACACACACACACACACACACACATCATCTCCTCCTTACCCTGGAACACACACACACACACACACACACACACACATCATCTCCCTCCTTACCCTGGAACACACCACACACACACACACACATCATCTCCTCCTTACCCTGGAACACACACACACACACACACACACATCATCTCCTCCTTACCCTGGAACACACACACACACACACACATCATCTTCTCCTTACCCTGGAACACACACACACACACACACACACATCATCTCCTCCTTACCCTGGAACACACACACACACACACACACATCATCTCCTCCTTACCCTGGAACACACACACACACACACACACACACATCATCTCCTCCTTACCCTGGAACACACACACACACACACACACACACACACACACACACACACATCATCTCCTCCTTACCCTGGAACACACACACACACACACACACACACACACACACACACACACATCATCTCCTCCTTACCCTGGAACACACACACACACACACACGCGAAAGTGCACGGGCACGCACTCACACACACACACAAACTTAGGGAGAGGGGACTCAGAGACAGGGTGAGGCAGATGTGAGGGGGGTGGGGGGGGGGGGGGGGGCTACTCACCTTACGGACCTCACGCTCAAAACTGGAGAACCAGGGTTCTGCTGTCTCCATCAGCTGGGAGAACATGGCACTGGAGAGAGAGAGGGAGGGAGGGAGGGGGAGAGAGAGAGAGAGAGGAGGGAGAGGGAGGGAGGGAGGGGGGGGAGAGGGAGAGAGGAGGGAGAGGGAGGGAGGGAGGGGGGGGAGAGGGAGAGAGGGAGAGGGGAGAGGGAGAGAGAGAGGGAGAGGGAGAGGGGAGAGGGACAGGGAGAGAGAGAGGGAGAGGGAGCGACAGAGAGGAGGGAGAGGGAGAGAGGGAGAGAGGGAGAGAGGGAGAGGAAAGGTGAGACTGTGTAAGTGCTAACGCTGTGTGAGCAGGAGGCATGTCAGTACTCACTAGGCGTCGTGTTCGTGGAACTCTGGGTTTAAGAGCGACTTCATCTCCTCACTGTGAGGGAGAAAGAGCACAGGGTCAAACACGGGCGGGAACAGGGGCAGGAACACGGGCAGGAACACAGGCGGGAACAGGGGCGGGAACAGGGGCAGGAACACAGGCGGGAACACGGGCGGGAACACGGGCGGGAACACGGGCGGGAACACGGGCGGGAACACAGGCAGGAACACGGGCAGGAACACAGGCAGGAACACAGGCAGGGGCAGGAACACGGGCAGGAACACGGGCGGGAACACAGGCGGGAACACAGGCAGGGGCAGGAACACGGGCGGGAACACAGGCGGGAACACAGGCAGGGGCAGGAACACAGGCAGGAACAGGGGCAGGAACAGGGGCAGGGGCAGGAACAGGAACACGGGCAGGAACACGGGCGGGGGCAGGAACACGGGCAGGAACACGGGCGGGGGACTCACCTGGGGCTGGCGGTCTCACTGGCGTGCTGAAAGGCCTGATGGTCGCAGTGCAGCACGAACACGATGGGAGCCAGCAGCTCGTGCATCCCTGCAAAAACAGAGCTGTGCTCAGGGGCAATAACTGGGATAGATCAGGGGCAATAACTGGGATAGATCAGGAGTAAAGGGCTGTGCTCAGGGGCAATAACTGGGATAGATCAGGAGTAAAGGGCCGTGCTCAGGGGCAATAACTGGGATAGATCAGGGGCAATAACTGGGATAGATCATGAGTAAAGGGCCGTGCTCAGGGGCAATAACTGGGATAGATCAGGAGTAAAGGGCTGTGCTCAGGGGCAATAACTGGGATAGATCAGGAGTAAAGGGCCGTGCTCAGGGGCAATAACTGGGATAGATCAGGAGTAAAGGGCCGTGCTCAGGGGCAATAACTGGGATAGATCAGGAGTAAAGGGCTGTGCTCAGGGGCAATAACTGGGATAGATCAGGAGTAAAGGGCTGTGCTCAGGGGCAATAACTGGGATAGATCAGGAGTAAAGGGCTGTGCTCAGGGGCAATAACTGGGATAGATCAGGGGCAATAACTGGGATAGATCAGGAGTAAAGGGCCGTGCTCAGGGGCAATAACTGGGATAGATCAGGAGTAAAGGGCTGTGCTCAGGGGCAATAACTGGGATAGATCAGGAGTAAAGGGCTGTGCTCAGGGGCAATAACTGGGATAGATCAGGAGTAAAGGGCTGTGCTCAGGGGCAATAACTGGGATAGATCAGGGGTAAAGGGCTGTGCTCAGGGCAATAACTGGGATAGATCAGGAGTAAAGGGCCGTGCTCAGGGGCAATAACTGGGATAGATCAGGAGTAAAGGGCCGTGCTCAGGGGCAATAACTGGGATAGATCAGGAGTAAAGGGCCGTGCTCAGGGGCAATAACTGGGATAGATCAGGAGTAAAGGGCCGTGCTCAGGGGCAATAACTGGGATAGATCAGGAGTAAAGGGCTGTGCTCAGGGGCAATAACTGGGATAGATCAGGAGTAAAGGGCCGTGCTCAGGGGCAATAACTGGGATAGATCAGGAGTAAAGGGCCGTGCTCAGGGGCAATAACTGGGATAGATCAGGAGTAAAGGGCCGTGCTCAGGGGCAATAACTGGGATAGATCAGGAGTAAAGGGCCGTGCTCAGGGGCAATAACTGGGATAGATCAGGAGTAAAGGGCCGTGCTCAGGGGCAATAACTGGGATAGATCAGGAGTAAAGGGCTGTGCTCAGGGGCAATAACTGGGATAGATCAGGAGTAAAGGGCCGTGCTCAGGGGCAATAACTGGGATAGATCAGGAGTAAAGGGCCGTGCTCAGGGGCAATAACTGGGATAGATCAGGAGGTAAAGGGCCGTGCTCAGGGGCAATAACTGGGATAGATCAGGAGTAAAGGGCCGTGCTCAGGGGCAATAACTGGGATAGATCAGGAGTAAAGGGCCGTGCTCAGGGGCAATAACTGGGATAGATCAGGAGTAAAGGGCCGTGCTCAGGGGCAATAACTGGGATAGATCAGGAGTAAAGGGCCGTGCTCAGGGGCAATAACTGGGATAGATCAGGAGTAAAGGGCCGTGCTCAGGGGCAATAACTGGGATAGATCAGGAGTAAAGGGCTGTGCTCAGGGCAATAACTGGGATAGATCAGGAGTAAAGGGCCGTGCTCAGGGCAATAACTGGGATAGATCAGGAGTAAAGGGCTGTGCTCAGGGGCAATAACTGGGATAGATCAGGAGTAAAGGGCTGTGCTCAGGGGCAATAACTGGGATAGATCAGGAGTAAAGGGCTGTGCTCAGGGGCAATAACTGGGATAGATCAGGAGTAAAGGGCTGTGCTCAGGGGCAATAACTGGGATAGATCAGGAGTAAAGGGCTGTGCTCAGGGGCAATAACTGGGATAGATCAGGAGTAAAGGGCTGTGCTCAGGGGCAATAACTGGGATAGATCAGGAGTAAAGGGCTGTGCTCAGGGGCAATAACTGGGATAGATCAGGAGTAAAGGGCCGTGCTCAGGGGCAATAACTGGGATAGATCAGGAGTAAAGGGCCGTGCTCAGGGGCAATAACTGGGATAGATCAGGAGTAAAGGGCTGTGCTCAGGGGCAATAACTGGGATAGATCAGGAGTAAAGGGCCGTGCTCAGGGGCAATAACTGGGATAGATCAGGAGTAAAGGGCCGTGCTCAGGGGCAATAACTGGGATAGATCAGGAGTAAAGGGCCGTGCTCAGGGGCAATAACTGGGATAGATCAGGAGTAAAGGGCCGTGCTCAGGGGCAATAACTGGGATAGATCAGGAGTAAAGGGCCGTGCTCAGGGGCAATAACTGGGATAGATCAGGAGTAAAGGGCCGTGCTCAGGGGCAATAACTGGGATAGATCATGAGTAAAGGGCCGTGCTCAGGGGCAATAACTGGGATAGATCAGGAGTAAAGGGCTGTGCTCAGGGGCAATAACTGGGATAGATCAGGAGTAAAGGGCCGTGCTCAGGGGCAATAACTGGGATAGATCAGGAGTAAAGGGCCGTGCTCAGGGGCAATAACTGGGATAGATCAG
>NC_083768.1:60472363-60504863 GCF_963514075.1 Conger conger | reverse complement strand
TCACACATCACAACCCTACAGAATCAGGGCAATCACACATCACAACCCTTCAGAATCAGCACAATCACACATCACAACCCTTCAGAATCAGCACAATCACACATCACAACCCTACAGAATCAGGGCAATCACACATCACAACCCTTCAGAATCAGGGCAATCACACATCACAACCCTTCAGAATCAGGGCAATCACACATCACAACCCTTCAGAATCAGCACAATCACACATCACAACCCTTCAGAATCAGGGCAATCACACATCACAACCCTTCAGAATCAGCACAATCACACATCACAACCCTTCAGAATCAGGGCAATCACACATCACAACCCTTCAGAATCAGGGCAATCACACATCACAACCCTTCAGAATCAGGGCAATCACACATCACAACCCTTCAGAATCAGCACAATCACACATCACAACCCTTCAGAATCAGCGCAATCACACATCACAACCCTTCAGAATCAGGGCAATCACACATCACAACCCTTCAGAATCAGGGCAATCACACATCACAACCCTTCAGAATCAGCACAATCACACATCACAACCCTTCAGAATCAGCACAATCACACATCACAACCCTACAGAATCAGGGCAATCACACATCACAACCCTTCAGAATCAGGGCAATCACACATCACAACCCTTCAGAATCAGGGCAATCACACATCACAACCCTTCAGAATCAGCACAATCACACATCACAACCCTACAGAATCAGGGCAATCACACATCACAACCCTTCAGAATCAGGGCAATCACACATCACAACCCTTCAGAATCAGGGCAAACACACATCACAATGAAACATTAATTCATTTCTCCTTCATACTGACATGCAGGCTGACACCACAGGCTTGGGCCGAGAGTGAGTGTTTACTGAGCCTGGGCTTTCTGAAACATGGCTGTATTTTTTGTTATCAGATGTAATGAAGCAGAAGAGTTTGCTCTTTGTGCACATGTGCTATTCAGGGCCACTGCATCACTTCCTGTTGATGCCCCACCCCACTTCCTGTGGGAGCAAACTGAGGTCACACCTGCAGTAGATAAACTTGCAACTACAGACTTGCACAATGTATACACACGTGCACACACTCACACAGAAACATATATAAACAAACACAGACATACACACACACACACACTCACACAGAAACATATATAAACAAACACAGACATATACACTCACACACACACACACACATACAAACACACAAAGTGTTCACACACACACACACACACTGTGTACACACACACACACACACACACACACACACACACACACACACACACACACACACACACACACACTGTGTTCTCACCTGTAGGAGAGAAAGGTGCTCTCGGACGGCGTGAACGGCACACTTCCACTGCTTTCCAATGACCCCCCTGCAGCACAAACACAAACACACACACGTTAAACACCGACACACACACACACACACACGTTAAACACAGACACACACACACACACACACACACACACACACACACACACACACACACACACGTTAAACACAGACACACACAGACACGTTAAACACCAACACACACAGACACACGTTCAACACACACACAGACACACGTTAAACACAGACAGACAGACACACACACACACGTTAAACACAGACACACACAGACACACGTTAAACACAGACACACAGACAGACAGACACACACACACACGTTAAACACCGACAGACACACACACACACACACGTTAAACACAGACACACACAGACACGTTAAACACCAACACACACAGACACACGTTCAACACACACACAAACACACGTTAAACACAGACAGACAGACACACACACACGTTAAACACAGACACACACAGACACACGTTAAACACACACACAGACACACGTTAAACACAGACAGACAGACACACACACACACGTTAAACACAGACACACACAGACACACGTTAAACACAGACACACAGACAGACAGACACACACACACACACGTTAAACACCGACAGACACACACACACACACACGTTAAACACAGACACACACAGACACGTTAAACACCAACACACACAGACACACGTTCAACACACACACAGACACACGTTAAACACAGACAGACAGACACACACACACGTTAAACACAGACACACACAGACACACGTTAAACACAGACACACAGACAGACAGACACACACACACACGTTAAACACCGACAGACACACACACACACACACACGTTAAACACCGACACACACACACACACACACACACACACACACACGTTAAACACAGACACACACATAAACACACGTTAAACACAGACAGACACACAGACACACGTTAAACACAGACACACACACACACACACACACATATATATACACACATACACACACACATACACACACACACTTTTTATTGATAAAAATAGCGGTCTGCCAGCTCCTCTTCCTCAACAATCTCCAAACACAAACGGACATCTTGATTAAATCTTTGCACAGGTCCAGATGAACCCAGACCCACAAGCCGGGTGGTTTGTAACAATCCCCCTGCAGCTCAGGACAAAAGCGCTCACAGTACACCCTTTAAGCTTTAGGGGGCGCTGTGTACAACATACATCACAGCTGACTGATGTCACGTAGCTGCAGGGGTTGTGGAGTTTATGGGCTAACAGGTTAATCAGGTTGCGCCGGTCGTAAGGCACAGGAGGAACTGTAACATTTCTCTGGGCTAATCACAGGTATGGGTTAGGGTTAACCATAATGTTTCTCTGGGTTAATCACAGGTATGTGAGGCGGAGCCAGGAGTTAGTCATCGCTCCAACAGGAAGCAGATGCTACCAGACGGCGGGTCAGCGGAAAACCGGAAAACCTTTCCTGTCCATCTGTCTGTGTCTGTCTGTATTGACCTGTAACTAGTTTCCGCATGTTCTTATTCAGCAGCAGAACGCATTCTTAAAAATAAAAATAAAAATAAATAAAATAAAGGATTTCACGATGCCATCGCTTCAGCCATCGATCGACATGCGAGTTCCGGAATGCGGCGACAGGCACACGCATGCGCTGCGACACGCTAATTCCCTGTGACACGCTAATTCCCCCGGTCTAAGCACTTCAGAGCACTTTTTTTCCACCAGAGGTCAGGGTGTAACGGACATGACAGGTCAGGGTGTAACGGACATGACAGGTCAGGGTGTAACGGACATGACAGGTCAGGGTGTAACGGACATGACAGGTCAGGGTGTAACACATGACAGAGGTCAGGGTGTAACACATGACAGGTCAGGGTGTAACAGACATGACAGGTCAGGGTGTAACACATGACAGGTCAGGGTGTAACAGACATGACAGGTTAGGGTGTAACAGACATGACAGGTTAGGGTGTAACGGACATGACAGGTCAGGGTGTAACGGACATGACAGGTCAGGGTGTAACAGACATGACAGGTTAGGGTGTAACGGACATGACAGGTCAGGGTGTAACACATGACAGAGGTCAGGGTGTAACACATGACAGAGGTCAGGGTGTAACACATGACAGGTCAGGGTGTAACAGACATGACAGGTTAGGGTGTAACAGACATGACAGGTTAGGGTGTAACGGACATGACAGGTCAGGGTGTAACACATGACAGAGGTCAGGGTGTAACAGACATGACAGGTCAGGGTGTAACGGACATGACAGAGGTCAGGGTGTAACAGACATGACAGGTGATGTAACACAGTTGAAAGGGCAGGAAGGTGCTCACTCGGCCGGGTCCTGTTGAAGTTCTGCAGGGGGTCGACGCCCGTCTCATGATCCTCTGCCTGGAGGGGGTGCCTCGTCTCAAAGTTGGGGTGCTGCATGTCAAAAAGCTACTGCAACCTGCAACAGCCAAAGTACAGACCGTCACACACACACACACACACTGTATACACCCCAGTGCGTTCTGGGTAAATCCACACCTGTGCACAGGTGTGCCTGTCGCCGTGGCGATACTCACTGCCAACCTGCCGATGCTCCTCTCGTCATTGAGCAGCCTCTGACAGCAGCTCAGCACACAGGGATCAAATCTGCAATTAATCACAGCTAATTACACTCCAGTAATCAATAACTCTTCATCCTGCCCCTGATTTCAGCTCGTCTTCCTCAAGCTCCTGCACCAAGACTTTCACTCCGCCCACATCTGAGACAAACCCGCTGGAGGTCGCTGCGATTAATAAAGCAAGTCATAGACAGACAGAGCTACAGACAGAGCGACAGACAGAGCTACAGACAGAGTCACAGACAGAATGACAGTGACAGACAGAGTCACAGACAGAGCTACAGACAGAGCTACAGAGCCCAAACAGAGCCACAGAGATACAGACAGAGCAACAGAGTGACAGACAGAGCCACAGGGTTCATGGCTCAGCTGCAGCATATTCAGAGTTGGAGGAGAGGGACGCCTGTTCGCCCCAGCATGTTCGTTTATCGGTTTGTATTTTAGCTTTTAGTCTGTTTGAGTGATTGCGTTTGTTTGTGTGATTGTGTTTGTCTGTTTGAGTGATTGTGTTTGTCTGTTTGAGTGATTGTGTTTGTCTGTTTGAGTGATTGTGTTTGTCTGTTTGAGTGATTGTGTTTGTTTGTGTTTGAGTGATTGTGTTTGTCTTTGAGTGATTGTGTTTCTTTGTCTGTTTGAGTGATTGCGCTTCTTTGTCTGTTTGAGTGATTGTGTTTCTTTGTCTGTTTGAGTGATTATGTTTGTTTGTGTTTGAGTGATTGTGTTTGTCTGTTTGAGTGATTGTGTTTGTTTGTCTGTTTGAGTGATTGTGTTTCTTTGTCTGTTTGAGTGATTGTGTTTCTTTGTCTGTTTGAGTGATTGTGTTTGTTTGTCTGTTTGAGTGATTGCATTTGTTTGTGTTTGAGTGATTGCGTTTGTTTGTGTGGGAGTGATTGTGTTTGTTTGTCTATCGGTCTGTACCTTTGTGGGTTGGTTTTTCTGGTCCTTTGTGTATTTATTGCCTCTTTGCAGCAGACTTTGTAATAATGGCCAGAATGAGACAGAAGCAGAAAGGCTTGGCCGGCTGAAGGAGCAGAGCGGCATTGTGGGAAATAACGGCCCTCATTCAGCCAGAAACGCGTGACAGTGCAGCCGTTTCTCTGGGCCTGATCAGAGAGAGTCTCTACGCACCACACCAAAAAAGCATGAACAAATATAATAACACGATCAGGATTATAAATAACCCATGAAATCAGCAGAGCTGTGAGCCATGCCTGTAAGTTCCTCACACACACTTCCCATGAAAGAGCAGATTAATACGGCATCCCAGACAATGCTGTAAACACAAGTGCACGTCTAGGTTGAAAAAGGCTTGAGCGCTATATATATAGAATACAATTTCTATATTTCTATTACATTACTTTTACACGAATACTAAGCATTATTTCAATGTTTCCCTTCCCACAATGAATTAAGGGGACAAGATTCTTTGGCAAGTTCCACATTCAAAGACAAACGTTTCACAACCAGTTTACACATACCAGTGCAGCCTGTAAGTACTTGGACAGGGACACAGTGTACTGGGGGCGGCTCTGTGCCACAGCACATTGGAGTTTAAATTAAATAGTCTACATTTTAACCTGATGTTCATGGTCAGCTTTCTGAGGATCTTTACGTCCATATCAGGGTCTGGGTCAGAATTACACCCCTTTCTGTGCATGGTCTCCCCATTTCAGGGTGCTTCTGATAAGTCAGGTGTATTCAATCGCTTCCAAACGTATAGTAGTCTTGAATCTAGGCTTTCGATTGCCTCTGGAGCCTGTTATTGGTGTTGTGTTAAGAAGAAAGAGCACACTGAGTGTCTGAAATGTGCAGTGACAGATAGCAATTTATTGAGGTGGGCAGTTTAAATAGAAATGTCATAAGTTTGTGTAAGTTTAAGGGAACTTAAATCCAAACCTCAGAGTAACTCTAATACTTGCATCACTTTTTTATGCAGAGAACGTGAAAATGATGCTTTACCTGCACTGTGACTTTACCTGCACTGTGAAACACGGAGGGTTGGATTGAGAGTTTGGAAAAGCATGCAGGTGCAAACAGGAGACAGAGCGAAACTACATTACTGTATCCAGACCTGAGTGCTTCTGGGGACAGGTGATCTCTCCTGGGGACAGTGGATCTCTCCTGGGGACAGTGGAGAGAGTGGATCTCTTCTGGGGACAGTGGATCTCTCCTGGGGACAGGTGATCTCTTCTGGGACAGTGGATCTCTCCTGGGGACAGGTGATCTCTTCTGGGACAGTGGATCTCTTCTGGGGACAGCCGTTTCCTCCCACAAGAGGTCCTTCAACAAAGATTAATTACAAACAGTGTGTTCAGTAGTCAGTGTGTGTTCAGCAGTGAGGGCATTCAGTAGTCAGTGCGCTCAGTGCGTGTTCACTAGTCAGCGCGTGTTCAGTAGTCAGCGCGTGTTTAGTAGTCAGTGCGTGTTCAGTAGTCAGCGCGTGTTCAGTAGTCAGCGTGTGTTCAGTAGTCAGCGCGTGTTCAGTAGTCAGCGCGTGTTCAGTAGTCAGTGCGTGTTCAGTAGTCAGCGCGTGTTCAGTAGTCAGTGCGTGTTCAGTAGTCAGCGCGTGTTCAGTAGTCAGTGTTCAGTAGTCAACGCGTGTTCAGTAGTCAGCGCGTGTTCAGTAGTCAGCGCGTGTTCAGTAGTCAGCGCGTGTTCAGTAGTGAGTGTGTGTTCAGTAGTTAGCATGTGTTCAGTCATCAGTGCGTGTTCAGTAGTCAGTGCGTGTTCAGTAGTCAGCGTGTGTTCAGTAGTCAGTGCGTGTTCAGTAGTCAGCGTGTGTTCAGTAGTCAGCGTGTGTTCAGTAGTCAGTGCGTGTTCAGTAGTCAGCGCGTGTTCAGTAGTCAGTGTTCAGTAGTCAACGCGTGTTCAGTAGTCAGCGCGTGTTCAGTAGTCAGCGCGTGTTCAGTAGTGAGTGTGTGTTCAGTAGTTAGCATGTGTTCAGTCATCAGTGCGTGTTCAGTAGTCAGTGCGTGTTCAGTAGTCAGTGCGTGTTCAGTAGTCAGTGCGTGTCAGTGTGTAAAAACTGCACAGGAGATTAGCCTTTAAATGAAAAGTCACTCAACCGGAACAACACGTGACAGAAGCTCTGGTATATACACACACACACACTCACACACACACACACACACACACACACACACACACACACACACACACACACACACACACACACACACAACAGCGTTCCTGTTCAACAGCGATGTCAGGCAGTTTCAGTTCCCACTAAAGACCCCTCAGCGTGCAGACTGTGCTGGAGAAGGGGCCGCAGCACACTGCTGCTCACGCCTGAAACACAGCGCTACAGTCACACTGCTGAAACACAGCGCTACAGTCACACTGCTGAAACACAGCGCTACAGTCACACTGCTGAAACACAGCGCTACAGTCACACTGCTGAAACACAGCGCTACAGTCACACTGCTGAAACACAGCGCTACAGTCACACTGCTGAAACACAGCGCTACAGTCACACCGCTGAAACACAGCGCTACAGTCACACCGCTGAAACACAGCGCTACAGTCACACCGCTGAAACACAGCGCTACAGTCACACTGCTGAAACACAGCGCTACAGTCACACCGCTGAAACACAGCGCTACAGTCACACTGCTGAAACACAGCGCTACAGTCCCACGGCAGCTATCCTTCTACCAAATAAACAAACGGAGCAAAAAACGTGGGGCAGGGAGAAAACAGCCCAGGACAAACCAGCCACCCCCCCTCCATTTCACATTATTGAACACACACTTTCTGATCTTTTAATATGATCCTGGAACTTTCAATTTGTGTTCCAAGCTATCCAAGTAAAACAACTGCAATTTTGGAAGAAGTATATCTTAGGGTCCAACTGCTATTTTCTCCAAAACTGTTTGTAAAAATGATTTCCCACGTGACATGACGTATGTTTTCGCTTAATTATCAGATGAGGCTGCAACTGTAACTGTGGCCATAGAGAGCTGGCCAGGGACTTTTCAGAAAACCTTCTCAACCCCAACCCGCCCCTCACACCCAACCCCAACCGCAGAGGGACGCAGAGGTTGTGTACAGAATCGAGAAGGACGTAATGGGGTCCTGGTGAGGGCTAATCCTGGCTCACAGCGTGCAGTATTTGTCAGCGTGATCAATGTGCGTAGTGTATTAGACAACAGGAAAGCAAAGAAAGTAAACCATGAGAACAAACCAGTTATTATTTGAGATTACTTACGTCTTGCAATGCTCAGATTCTGGCCCCAGCGCAACCCAGGGAAGAGAGACAAGACGGGTTCTGTTCAAAAACATCAGGGCATGTGACAATAAAAACGTGACTTCTTGTATGCCTGGAAGTCTCTGGAGCACCTTTCTGTGAATCTGACGGATTTGATTAGAGCAGGGACAGCGAAAATTCTATTTAGAGTAGACATCTCCACACTGTGCTTTTCCCCCTTTTGACGTAAATCTGTCTGAGGGCGATGTGTGCTGCGTGTCTGGGTGTCACTGTTGAGCAGCCTAATGGCGTGGCCATCTGTAACGCCGTTGTTTCGGAACAGCTGTTCAGAGACGGCGACCGAACCATAGAATTAGGCTACAGTTTCCCATAACAACGGAGAATGGCCCACGAGACAAGGGCGCAGTATTTCTACTGTAATACTGGGCGGCAGCATTTCACAAGCATCTTAAAAAAGCGCTAGCGCCTCATAAATGGCTAAACTCGACTTCGTCCCTCTGTACGCCCTGTTTAACCGTTACAGGACAACAGAAAATAAATCTAAGCGAGGTAAAGTCATACCTACCAATACTACACACACACAAAACACACTTTACCAAAAACAATATAGACCCACACCCTGAAAATCAAATCTGGTTTCTTATGATCCACGTGATATGCGCATGCCCGTCCTTCAAAGAAACATTAACCGCTCATCCAAAAGCCGTCTACCGAGTCAAGATTTCAGATATGCGTGTTCAATAGGACTAAAGGTCACGAGACGTGTCCGACAAGCAAAAAAAACACTCAACTGTCGGACGGTGAAACCAGTATAATCCGACTGACTGGCCCGAAAACACGTGATCTTAGCAGGAGGGGGTTTAAACCCAGAATTTAGACCACATATGAATACAAAATTACAAGACAAAGGGAACCGAAATCTGTATGTCCAGCTCAGCGCTAAAATATATTTTTCTTCGTTCCTTATACAGGAAGGTTTCTTACGTTGTTTTATTCTTATTGGCTAACCATTTGTAGTGATACTGTATATTACTGGCCTGCGTTTATAATGAGACGACTGGGCCATTTCCCTAACCTCACTCGCAGGAACTGACCACTGAATTGAAACTCCATTAAGATCATAATAATGTCACTTTGCTAAGCACATAACCAGTCTGCAACAATATCGAGCAAATACGACGTAATGGATAATCTACAACAATCCGGAGACGAGATGGCTTTTTATAAAATAGCAACTGTCCGTCGGTTAACGCACGCTAGACAGGTAGCCGGCGAACCACTTGAACATGACAGCGTTGGATAGCGAAGTTAGCAGGATGTCATTGTTTGAAAAGGTAATGATTGTGCTCCGAACCACGAAGCCATCTGAATCTATTACATACATGTACTTTTCATGCCACGGGTTCCACTTGCAGCCGCGTTCATACAACCAGGAAGAAACCCGAGCAATGCATGATGCACGAGCCGCGGACACAGGCCCAGAGACGCGAGGGACGAGCAGAACAGGTAAAAGACAGAAATCGCAACCGTGCACTAAAATCTCGAGGTGCCGGAACACAGATTTTCTCTCTTTGTGGCGCTTGCCGTATTTACCTGCAAAGATCAGGCGCTTCGGTGGCTGCAGCTCAGAACGCGAATGTAAACACATTCCCCAGTCAGGCGGATGTGAAGCGATCAGCTGACCCGAGCACGTGATGGGGGACACGAAGCCGCGCTGCGGACTTCGCTCTTGAGACGCGTGAATGACCATTTCTCAGGGTGTTTTTTTTAAGTTTTTTTTTTAATGATGTTCAGGTTCCATACTGTGCAGTATAACTGCATCCGCTGGGTAGATTAATAAAAGTAGCACCGAATGTATCATATCTCTGTCCAATAAACTAAACTTCTCTGCAATCTGCAAAAATTTCCACATTGTTTCCATTTATACAGATGGATATACACTTTATTAGGCATTTATCAGACTTATTTTTTAGACTCATTGGTCTTCTGATGTTGGAGCCTATCCATTTAGATATTTTCTCACATTGTGTGTTCAGAGATGCTCTTCCGCATACCACTGTTGTAATGCATATAGTTATTTGTTGACAGTAATAGTTATTTGCATTACTGTCACCTTCTTGTCAGCTTCTGACCCCTCTCATTAACCTCTTGACCACAACTACATGCTTTTATCCTGAGGAGTGTTTCTGATCTGTCAGACAGGTGTTTGGGGATTTTTCTTTATTATGGGGAGAATCCATCTCTCTCCTTGGCCTGCCAGCCCCTTTGTGATCACGCTGATCAGTGATCTCTTGATTGTGGGAAGCCGATGGTTTGACTGATGTCTCTAACAGGTTTATTATTTTGGCTTCTTTTATTTCATTTCTGTGCATCTCACCATCTGAGAGAGGGAGGAAGGGAGGGAGAGAGAGAGGGAGAGAGGGAGGGAGAGAGGGAGAGAGGGAGGGAGGGAGGGAGAGAGAGAAAGAGAGAGGGAAAGAGGGAGGGAGGGAGAGAGAGAAAGAGAGAGGGAGGGAGAGAGACAAGGGAGGGGGAGAGGGAGAGGGAGAGAAAGGCAGAGAGAGAGGGAGACAGAGAGAGAGAAAGGCAGAGAGAGAGGGAGACAGAGAGAGAGAGGGAGGAAGAGAGGGAGAGAGAGATATAAAACAATCCTGACGCGTAAAGCACTTGCATTCAAAACACTTGTCTTTGCACCTGGACAATCCTCTGAACAATCTATATAGGCCTGACAGCTCTACTGTGTGCGGGCATAGCCACCACACCCTGCCTCCTGAGATCTCTATGGTGTCAGCACACCCTGCCTCCTGAGATCTCTATGGTGTCAGCACACCCTGCCTCCTGAGATCTCTATGGTGTCAGCACACCCTGCCTCCTGAGATCTCTATGGTGTCAGCACACCCTGCCTCCTGAGATCTCTATGGTGTCAGCACACCCTGCCTCCTGAGATCTCTATGGTGTCAGCACACCCTGCCTCCTGAGATCTCTATGGTGTCAGCACACCCTGCCTCCTGAGATCTCTATGGTGTCAGCACACCCTGCCTCCTGAGATCTCTATGGTGTCTGCACACCCTGCCTCCTGAGATCTCTATGGTGTCAGCACACCCTGCCTCCTGAGATCTCTATGGTGTCAGCACACCCTGCCGCCTGAGATCTCTATGGTGTCAGCACACCCTGCCTCCTGAGATCTCTATGGTGTCAGCACACCCTGCCTCCTGAGATCTCTATGGTGTCAGCACACCCTGCCTCCTGAGATCTCTATGGTGTCAGCACACTGTGGCAATCTGGTTATGCTGGCAGAGTAAACTGGTGGACTAGCTGACAATATAGGCTAACAAGCTTGACGAGTTTAGGTTGGTTTTAGCTGAATTAACATTTTAAGGTGAGTTGGATTTGAGTTGACTACATACCTCTCGCAAAACCAACTTTCTCCCTCGCAAGTACACGATTTCCTCTGACAGTGCAGACAGGCTGCAGAAAGACCATTTCTACGATCTGCATCCTAAAGTGGTAGTCTATACTTTCATTATTTTTAAACCATTTACTTCTGGTGAGTGCAAAGAAAGTGCATTTTAAATAGCCTCTACTCTCTGGGATTTCGTCCAGAAAAAGTATTTTAGGCATATTTTTCTAAATATGTTTTTTGTAAGGATTGACAGCGATGGAGTATACGCACCTTCTGTCTGAAACGCGGCACCATGTAAAAACTTCAGTCAGTTATCCCAGTGAAATTTAGCAGTCTCTCAAAAGTCCTTTGTGCAATTGGTACTTTAAAAATTCCCATCAATGCACTGACTGAGAACGCACACACGTTTGTGTGTTGGGTAGGCCACCACTGGGTAGAAATGCCATTAGATGCTGAGGTTAATAAACACAACAGTTGCATCTGAAGCAGCTGTGGGTCACAGGTGATGTTACTAATGAATGGCATCCAGGTGACAGTGTTATGGATATTACAAATAACAAATGTATAAAATGTAGGATATGATATTAGGTGTACCACAGAGACATAATAGTTCAAATAAAGCAAACCATTAAAATTGAATTTTTATTGTACAATGTAGCTAGATATTTTTCTAATCTGACTGCAAGATTAATATCATCATATCAAATACACACTACACTTATACTTTTAAAAAGGTAAAAAGTAACTATTTAGCACAATCATAAAAAATAAATAAATTGTAATGAATCATAATAAGCATAAAATTGATAAGGTGCATTTAAAATGGATTAATTACAGCTGCAATGGCAGAATAATGAGAATGCGGGTAAGGCAGTAATCAGTAATCCGTCTCTATGATTTATGTTCATAATCACCTGCATGTTGCAAAAAGAGGAACACACACACACACTTACACAGGAGGAGTTCTGAAAGGTTTGTGTGAGTGACTGGAGGACTTCTGTAAGGTTTGTGTGAGTGACTGGAGGACTTCTGTAAGGTTTGTGTGAGTGACTCTGGAGGAGTTCTGTAAGCTCTGTAAGGTTTGTGTGAGTGATTCTGGAGGAGTTCTGTAAGGTTTGTGTGAGTGACTCTGGAGGACTTCTGTAAGGTTTGTGTGAGTGATTCTGGAGGACTTCTGTAAGGTTTGTGTGAGTGACTCTGGAGGACTTCTGTAAGGTTTGTGTGAGTGACTCTGGAGGACTTCTGTAAGGTTTGTGTGAGTGATTCTGGAGGACTTCTGTAAGGTTTGTGTGAGTGATTCTGGAGGAGTTCTGTAAGGTTTGTGTGAGTGATTCTGGAGGAGGTCTGTAAGGTTTGTGTGAGTGATTCTGGAGGAGTTCTGTAAGGTTTGTGTGAGTGACTCTGGAGGACTTCTGTAAGGTTTGTGTGAGTGATTCTGGAGGACTTCTGTAAGGTTTGTGTGAGTGACTCTGGAGGACTTCTGTAAGGTTTGTGTGAGTGACTCTGGAGGACTTCTGTAAGGTTTGTGTGAGTGACTCTGGAGGACTTCTGTAAGGTTTGTGTGAGTGATTCTGGAGGAGTTCTGTAAGGTTTGTGTGAGTGACTCTGGAGGACTTCTGTAAGGTTTGTGTGAGTGACTCTGGAGGACTTCTGTAAGGTTTGTGTGAGTGATTCTGGAGGACTTCTGTAAGGTTTGTGTGAGTGATTCTGGAGGACTTCTGTAAGGTTTGTGTGAGTGATTCTGGAGGAGTTCTGTAAGGTTTGTGTGAGTGACTCTGGAGGACTTCTGTAAGGTTTGTGTGAGTGATTCTGGAGGAGTTCTGTAAGGTTTGTGTGAGTGACTCTGGAGGGCTTCTGTAAGGTTTGTGTGAGTGACTCTGGAGGACTTCTGTAAGGTTTGTGTGAGTGATTCTGGAGGACTTCTGTAAGGTTTGTGTGAGTGACTCTGGAGGACTTCTGTAAGGTTTGTGTGAGTGACTCTGGAGGACTTCTGTAAGGTTTGTGTGAGTGATTCTGGAGGACTTCTGTAAGGTTTGTGTGAGTGATTCTGGAGGAGTTCTGTAAGGTTTGTGTGAGTGATTCTGGAGGAGTTCTGTAAGGTTTGTGTGAGTGATTCTGGAGGAGTTCTGTAAGGTTTGTGTGAGTGACTCTGGAGGACTTCTGTAAGGTTTGTGTGAGTGATTCTGGAGGACTTCTGTAAGGTTTGTGTGAGTGACTCTGGAGGACTTCTGTAAGGTTTGTGTGAGTGACTCTGGAGGACTTCTGTAAGGTTTGTGTGAGTGACTCTGGAGGACTTCTGTAAGGTTTGTGTGAGTGATTCTGGAGGAGTTCTGTAAGGTTTGTGTGAGTGACTCTGGAGGACTTCTGTAAGGTTTGTGTGAGTGACTCTGGAGGACTTCTGTAAGGTTTGTGTGAGTGATTCTGGAGGACTTCTGTAAGGTTTGTGTGAGTGATTCTGGAGGACTTCTGTAAGGTTTGTGTGAGTGATTCTGGAGGAGTTCTGTAAGGTTTGTGTGAGTGACTCTGGAGGACTTCTGTAAGGTTTGTGTGAGTGATTCTGGAGGAGTTCTGTAAGGTTTGTGTGAGTGACTCTGGAGGGCTTCTGTAAGGTTTGTGTGAGTGACTCTGGAGGACTTCTGTAAGGTTTGTGTGAGTGATTCTGGAGGAGTTCTGTAAGGTTTGTGTGAGTGATTCTGGAGGAGTTCTGTAAGGTTTGTGTGAGTGACTCTGGAGGAGTTCTGTAAGGTTTGTGTGAGTGACTCTGGAGGACTTCTGTAAGGTTTGTGTGAGTGATTCTGGAGGACTTCTGTAAGGTTTGTGTGAGTGACTCTGGAGGACTTCTGTAAGGTTTGTGTGAGTGACTCTGGAGGACTTCTGTAAGGTTTGTGTGAGTGATTCTGGAGGACTTCTGTAAGGTTTGTGTGAGTGATTCTGGAGGAGTTCTGTAAGGTTTGTGTGAGTGATTCTGGAGGAGTTCTGTAAGGTTTGTGTGAGTGACTCTGGAGGAGTTCTGTAAGGTTTGTGTGAGTGACTCTGGAGGACTTCTGTAAGGTTTGTGTGAGTGATTCTGGAGGACTTCTGTAAGGTTTGTGTGAGTGATTCTGGAGGACTTCTGTAAGGTTTGTGTGAGTGATTCTGGAGGAGTTCTGTAAGGTTTGTGTGAGTGATTCTGGAGGAGTTCTGTAAGGTTTGTGTGAGTGACTCTGGAGGACTTCTGTAAGGTTTGTGTGAGTGATTCTGGAGGAGTTCTGTAAGGTTTGTGTGAGTGACTCTGGAGGACTTCTGTAAGGTTTGTGTGAGTGACTCTGGAGGACTTCTGTAAGGTTTGTGTGAGTGATTCTGGAGGAGTTCTGTAAGGTTTGTGTGAGTGATTCTGGAGGAGTTCTGTAAGGTTTGTGTGAGTGACTCTGGAGGAGTTCTGTAAGGTTTGTGTGAGTGACTCTGGAGGAGTTCTGTAAGGTTTGTGTGAGTGACTCTGGAGGACTTCTGTAAGGTTTGTGTGAGTGATTCTGGAGGACTTCTGTAAGGTTTGTGTGAGTGACTCTGGAGGACTTCTGTAAGGTTTGTGTGAGTGACTCTGGAGGAGTTCTGTAAGGTTTGTGTGAGTGATTCTGGAGGAGTTCTGTAAGCTCTGTAAGGTTTGTGTGAGTGATTCTGGAGGAGTTCTGTAAGCTCTGTAAGGTTTGTGTGAGTGATTCTGGAGGAGTTCTGTAAGCTCTGTAAGGTTTGTGTGAGTGATTCTGGAGGAGTTCTGTAAGCTCTGTAAGGTTTGTGTGAGTGATTCTGGAGGAGTTCTGTAAGGTTTGTGTGCGTCTGGATGCCTGTGATGTAATATAAGGCATGGAGAGTAAGGGAAGGTTTGTTGTGGGCCAAACGCATCACCTTAGGGTCCACAGACATGCGCTGCAGTCCTGGAGGCTGGGTAAACCATGCGCTGCAGTCCTGGAGGCTGGGTAAACCATGCGCTGCAGTCCTGGAGGCTGGGTAAACCATGCGCTGCAGTCCTGGAGGCTGGGTAAACCATGCGCTGCAGTCCTGGAGGCTGGGTAAACCATGCGCCTGTCCTGTTCAACATTCCCATACCAGGAGAGACATGAGAAGAGTTCATCAACCCATACTGAGGGCCAGAGTGAGCTGAATATAATATACCAGGCAATATCACCATCATCATCATCATCATCATCATCATCGTCCCAATCATGGTATTTTGCAGAAATGCCATTATAGTTACTACGGTTATTATAGTTATTACGGTTATTATAGTTATTATAGTTATTACGGTTATTATCACTGGAATCCAGGCCATTCTGTCCCTGATGGCTCCCGCCTGAATATCCGCCCATATTGAAAAATAATAACAATAATAATCATAATGATAGTAATCATAATAATAATAAAACAGAACTGAATCAATTCCCAATAAAGGCCGCTTGAATGATTCCCCATTTTACCAAGACTGCTAATGATGAATGTAGCTTTGTTAAAGTATCAGGGTACGGGGGTGCCAGGGTATTATACATTTCTTATACGTGTGTGAGAGACAGAGTGAGCAAGAGATAGAGAGAGAGAGAGAGTGAGCAAGAGAGAGATGAGGGAGTGAGAGTGAGAGAGAGAGTGAGCGAGAGTGAGAGAGAGAGGGAGTGAGAGAGAGAGAGAGACAGAGTGAGCAAGAGAGAGATGAGTGAGTAATTGCCAATTAATTAGTGGCAAGTGAAGGAGGAGGAGGAGTCACCAGGGAGCAGAAATCTTAAAAATAATATAAACATAAATGGTATAAACATAAATAATACACAGGAATAAAGCAGTGGACAGAGCACATTCTCCCTCGTACCCTGGGTCAGTACAGGGGGAACAGGAACTGCTTTCTGACAAATACTGTCTGACAGGAAACAGAGGAACCATCTCAGAGAGGAAGCGCCTCCAGTCCAGGTGTGTTTGTTTGCTCCATGGACACTCTGGCCAAAGTGGAGCCAGAGAAACAGACATTGCTGTCATCGGCACAAGTGTCGGCTTCGGAATTATGGACTGAGTGTGAGCGTGTGCGTGTGTGCGCGTGTGCGTGTGTGCATGTGTGTGTGTACGTGTGTGTGGTGTGTACGTGTGTGTGCCTGTGTGCATGTGTGAAGCTGTTATGTGCTGAGAGCTGAAAGTACTTTTTAAATTTATATGGTGTATTTTTTTGTGGATACTATTACTGATTTCCATTTTAATATTTGATAGAATTTTAATAACCCGATCAGCGCGAAGCCGTGCAGCCGACGGAAGGGACGTGACCGAACCGCACGCTCCTTTCTGACGTATTTTAATCAGCCGTAATTCATCTCGTGCTGACGGTCGAGCCACGGAAATTAGCCGGGATTACGGCACGGAGAAAACATCCGC
The DNA here is from genome assembly GCF_963514075.1 of Conger conger. Classification (NCBI taxonomy): domain Eukaryota; kingdom Metazoa; phylum Chordata; class Actinopteri; order Anguilliformes; family Congridae; genus Conger; species Conger conger. Next base: position 60,487,853 of record NC_083768.1, on the reverse strand, counting down.
TTTCACACAAACACTCAAACACATTACCTATTATTAATTACGACTGGCTAAAAAACACGGAGTTAAAGAAGTTTTATACAATTGTTTATTTTTTACTTTTTACATTCACCCATTCGCTAATTGGGGCCTCTTATTCAAACTGACTGGTTGAGCTAGTATTTCTGCTTATTATGCACACACAGCTGGCCATGTATCAGAACAACATTACATTACATGAATGGCATTTGGCAGACGCTCTTATCCAGAGCGACGTACAACAAAGTTCATACCCATAACCAGGGATAAGTGAGAGGGAAGTACAATTTCAACTGCTTCCTGCAGAACAACTCTGGGGAAATGGCCTACTTTCATTTACATTTCAGTATTTTGCAGAAACTCTTAAGAAGGACTTATACACTCTGTGAGCAATTTATTAGGTGTTTATCAGACCTCTTTTTTTGACAAATTGGTTTTCTGCTGCTGTAGCCTATCCACTTACAGTTATGATGCGTTGTGTGTTCAGAGATGCTCTTCTGCATGCCACTGTTGTAATGTGTGGTTATTTGCATTACTGTCACCTTCCTGTCTGCTTCAACCAGTCTGGCCACTCTACTCTGACGTCTCTCATTAACAAGGCGTTTCTGTCTGCAGAACTGCTGCTCACTGGATTTTTTTTGTTATTCACACTATTCCGAGCAAACTCTAGATGCTGTTGTGCTTGAAAATCCCAGGAGATCAGTAGTTTCTGAGATACTCAAACCACCTAGTCTGGCGCCAACAATCATTCCACAGTCAAAGTCACTGAGATCACATTTTTTCGCCATTCTGATGGTTGAACTGAAGCTCCTGACCCGTATCTGCATGATTTTATGCATTGCACTGCTGCCACATGATTGGCTGATAGGGTGATCGCATGAATAAGTAGGTGTTCCTAATAAAGTGCTATATATATTTCTACATGTACACAGCTGAATATTTCACTAAAGCGATTCAGCTTAACCACCTCGCTCTGCCACAGCAGAGCCTCATCTAGGACTCAAACCGGCAACCTCTTGCAGACCAGTTTCAGCCCGCCTGGGAGTGCAGCCAATCATGGCTGGGCTGCTTATGAACACCCACTACAATAACACAGTGATACAATTTATGTGCTTTTAACAGTTTATACACTGCAGAGCACTAAGCCATGCCATATTAAACACTTAAAGGAGAACAGAGCGGGGGAAAGACAGAGAGAGGTGAGGGAGAGAGAAAGAGGGCAGAGAAGAGAGAGAGAGAAAGAGGGCAGAGGAGAGAGAGAGAGAAAGAGGGCAGAGGAGAGAGAGAGAGAGAGAGAGAGAGAGAGAGAGAGAGAAAGAGGGCAGAGAAGAGAGAGAGAGAGAGAAAGAGAAAGAGAAGAGAGGTATCAGAATTCACACGTGGCCTGAGTGGCCTCTGCTGTACACTTGGCGTTTTCAGTGCTATGACACCATAGCCTATTCAATCGGTATTTTCAATGTATTATTTCTTATCCTGGAAACAAAGTCCTCATACTCCCTCATACATGTTCATTAATATACGAAACATGGCTCTTCTCACATTAATTATAAGCAACGTGGGCATTTTAATTTTAACCAAGCAGCAGTCTGCCCGTTTCGTGGGCTGCCAGTCACACAGTGTGTCCACACAGAGCGGAGTGGACGCGTCACGCCATAACTACAACTCTCGCGCTTAGAATCGCAGTAGTTTTCATTAAAATGAAATCATGTTGTTTTCGTGTTTGTAAATTTGAACTATGCAAACGCATTTGCTGAAGTAGCTAATGTTTTAAATACGTGAAACAAAATGGCAGTGCTGTTCTTTAATATCTTCTGTGAAACATCACGTCACAGCCCGACTCAGAATTCCACGGGAGGAAAATGACACCGTGTGAAAATGTGTGATTTGATAGATTGATTTGATCGATTGATTGATTGATTGATTGATTACTACACGATTAGCACCCCTCGTGACGGGGAGGAATATTCAAATTTAGCCAAACTTATTATTGTTCTTCTGTTTTGTTTCGTTTTCTTTATCACACACACTCAAACAGATACTTGAAATTAAAATAGGTTTGTGGAGTCACAAATTAGTTTTCAAGATAAAAGATTTCAATTTTGCCTTCTTATTAATCTCTGCAAAATAATATTTCAAGTGATTTACACTGGGGAGCTAGCGTTTATTAACAGCTTCTAAAAAACAATTATATAACCACAAAATGCAAGTTTGATTAAAAAATGCTTCGCAGAGCATCTGTAAGATTAATTGTCATAATTTTGGGAAGCCGTAAATAGTGCAATTTCAGGCCTGAAAACACCTGCTCCGTCTGGCCACCCCTCCCGTGAACAACAGCACCGAGCTCGTGCTCCGTCCCGCCGCTTTTCAGCTCCGTTTCCCGCTTATTTTACCGCTGATAATTCAAGGTTATAAATTACATTATATATTTTCGACAGGATTGTGTCGAGACAAACCAGTTACCAGTTCACTCCCCATTGAGTATGATAATACAATTAATAGCTACATTGACTATTTTGTATTTCTGCTTTTTGTATTTGAATCAGGCCTGCCGCCAGGACTGCGGGGGCAGTTAAAATAAATGGCGAGGGGGGCCATCTTTTTATATGGTAAAACGGTTTGTTATCATCCTGCTATGACTATTTCTGCATTTATTCCATCCTGCAGGTGGCAATATAGTGTCGTTTTGACTAGATGCGAACAATTCTCTAACTTACCTTTTCCACTGAATTAAATCCTGAACTCAAATCAGGAACACGGGCGTAAAAAGCTGTTACGGGTTTCATTCAGCGCAGTAGTCCTGCTTTGTGAAATGCCACCAGTTCAGATAGCGACAGCGACAGCAGATAGTGTAGTCTAGAACGATCTGAAGTGGTATGCTGTGCTATACGTGCATGCAAGAACAACAGCAATAAACCAACAGGATCCACCAAGATAATCTTTAACAGAACACCAACTGTCAGATTAATTTACACGAATAAAAATAAACGGAGGCGATGAGTAGTTAAACGTAAGCATGGCTGGCCCGCAGACCACTTTCAGATCACATGTAATATAACCAGAAAACTACTTCACAAACAAATCAAGCAGACTATCATTCGCTCGCTAGTAAACTCGTTTAAAGGTAATAACCAGAATAACAAACCGCTAACCATCACGAAATCATTACCGCATCCTCCGTTCTTACAATTAGCTAACGTTAATTTATGCGTTTACTAATCCTGGATCATTTGTTCGTTGGAAAAACTGTTCTCGGCTGTAGCTAATCCGCACACACACACGCGCACACACCCTGCTCTGTGTGAAAATTACACGGTGGGAAAATGAAGGGAAATTACTACCTGTGAGAGATGTGCAGTAAATAATGATCTTCAGTTGGGTGTGTGCAGTAACTGCCAGAGCACCCTGAATTATGAGATAAATAAGAATATATTTCCTACCCTGTGATTAATGGGTGTGTGGCTCATACACCGATGATCACATCATCAGAAGTAGCATTTAAAAGTTACAGCTCCTGAGAACTGGCCTATTCTGGGCCACTGTTAAAACACAATAATTTATCCCACTTACGTTGAGAATATATCCCAACGTAAGCAGCGTGTTCCGTATCACAGTGCATACAAAAACAATCTATGCCGTAATGTTTAAAAGATGTTATCATTGAACAAACAGATAAGAATCACTGGCAAGATGCGCTATGGTTCTTCCGAACACGCGTAGTCGTAAGTGCTTGTATTCGCAGAAATGCTGCTCGTGCCTGGTTGATGCACACGCTCACAGCGCGTGACGTGGCTGCAAGTGATGTAGGCGCGGCTCCGGTCTGAGCACGAAAAGACGCTAATTACAGGCATTGTTTATGTGTAGGCTGCTAGGTGGAGACAGGGATGTTTGTTGTGACTGCCTGATACTGGTTTTAGACACCAAGCTCTGTGTGTGTGTGTATGTCTGTGGTGAGTGTGTTTGTGTGTGTTTGTGTGTATGTCTGTGTGGTGAGTGTGTGTGTGTTTGTGTGTATGTCTGTGTGGTGAGTGTGTGTGTGTGTTTGTATGTCTGTGTGGTGAGTGTGTTTGTGTGTATGTCTGTGTGGTGTGTGTGTGTTTGTGTGTATGTCTGTGTGGTGAGTGTGTGTGTGTATGTCTGTGTGGTGAGTGTGTGTTTGTGTGTATGTCTGTGTGGTGAGTGTGTGTTTGTGTGTATGTCTGTGTAGTGAGTGTGTGTTTGTGTGTGTTTGTGTGTATGTCTGTGTGGTGTGTGTGTGTGCTTGTGTGTATGTCTGTGTGGTGAGTGTGTGTGTATGAGGGTGTGTGTGTGTCTGAAACAGAGAGAGGGTGTGTGTGTGTGTGTGTGTGAGTGTGTGTCTGTGTGGTGTGTGTGTTTGTCTGTGTGGTGAGTGTGTGTGTGTGAGGGTGTGTGTGTGTCTGAAACAGAGAGAGAGGGTGTGTGTGTGTGTGTGTGTGTGTGTGTGTCGTATCTACAGAGATCACACTCAGTGGTATCCTGCTGGCAGAGTCGACCCACAAACTAATAAACACAGAATGTTATTAAACCCTAAAATAAAATACAATGCCAAAGTGCTTCATATTGCTCTTTGTATTTTTCAGAGAGGAGAGAGACTGATTCTTCTGAGATGTGCTAATCCACAAAGTACAAACAAAAACAGAAATATTTAAAAAATGCAGTCCAACTTCCCACCCCCCAAGGTTGGATGCAGTTTCCAAACGAAAGCGAAGATGAGAATTATGTTCCAAATGTAAACGCAGAAGACCCAGAATGGCTCCGTGGAGACTGCACCTTGAAAGGGTTCGCGTTTGTGTTTTATATTCATGGAGAAACAAGCCGAGATCACTGTGCATCACAGGAGATTGTGTAAGTGAGAATGTTTCCTTCTGGAGCTGCATTAATATGACGATAATTATTTTTTAAAAAATTGTGTACTTCCATGAGTGAGAGAAAGAGAGAGTTGTGTGTTAGCGTGTGCGTTTTTGTGTATGTATGTGATGGTGAGGCTAGCTATATTAGCATGTTTGTGTAAGTGTGTAAATGCTTGTGCATTTGTGTGTCTGTTTGTGAATGTGAATGCCGTGAATTTGTGTGAGTAAGTGAGCTGTATGTAAGAGCTTGTTCATGTAAGTGTGAGTCGTTTGTGAGTCTGAGTGTGTGTGTACATGTTTATGCGTGTGTGTGTGTGTACATGTTTATGCGTGTGTGTGTGTACATGTTTATGCGTGTGTGTGTGCGCACGTTTGTGTGTGTGTGTACATGTTTATGCGTGTGTGTGTGCGCACATGTTTGTGTGTGTGTGTACATGTTTATGCGTGTGTGTGTGTGCGCACATGTTTGTGTGTGTGTGTGCATGTTTATATATTTGTGTGCGCATGTATGTATGGGTGTGTATGTGTGTGTGTGAGTGTGTGTGTGTGAGTGTGAGAGTGTGTGTGTGAGTGTGAGTGTGTGTGAGTGTGTGTGGTGTGTGAGTGTGTGTGTGTGTGAGTGTGTGTGAGTGGAGTGTGTGTGTGTGAGAGTGTGAGTGTGAGTGTGTGTGTGTGTGAGAGTGTGAGTGTGTGTGTGTGTGTGTGTCTGGCGCTGGTCAGAATGGCAGCAGATAAAACCCGTAAAAGAGCATTAGAAGCCTGCGACACTGTGGTTCTGCAGTTCAGTCCGTATCGCTGGTTCTGCAGTTCAGTCCGTATCGCTGGTTCTGCAGTTCAGTCCGTATCGCTGGTTCTGCAGTTCAGTCCGTATCGCTGGTTCTGCAGTTCAGTCCGTATCGCTGGTTCTGCAGTTCAGTCCGTATCGCTGGTTCTGCAGTTCAGTCCGTATCGCTGGTTCTGCAGTTCAGTCCGTATCGCTGGTTCTGCAGTTCAGTCCGTATCGCTGGTTCTGCAGTTCAGTCCGTATCGCAGGTTCTGCAGTTCAGTCCGTATCGCAGGTTCTGCAGTTCAGTCCGTATCGCTGGTTCTGCAGTTCAGTCCGTATCGCTGGTTCTGCAGTTCAGTCCGTATCGCTGGTTCTGCAGTTCAGTCCGTATCGCTGGTTCTGCAGTTCAGTCCGTATCGCTGGTTCTGCAGTTCAGTCCGTATCGCTGGTTCTGCAGTTCAGTCCGTATCGCTGGTTCTGCAGTTCAGTCCGTATCGCTGGTTCTGCAGTTCAGTCCGTATCGCTGGTTCTGCAGTTCAGTCCGTATCGCTGGTTCTGCAGTTCAGTCCGTATCGCTGGTTCTGCAGTTCAGTCCGTATCGCAGGTTCTGCAGTTCAGTCCGTATCGCAGGTTCTGCAGTTCAGTCCGTATCGCTGGTTCTGCAGTTCAGTCCGTATCGCTGGTTCTGCAGTTCAGTCCGTATCACAGGTTCTGCAGTTCAGTCCGTATCGCAGGTTCTGCAGTTCAGTCCGTATCGCTGGTTCTGCAGTTCAGTCCGTATCGCTGGTTCTGCAGTTCAGTCCGTATCGCTGGTTCTGCAGTTCAGTCAGCAGGAGGATCGTTTGAGTTCAGAGCCCTGGCCCTGACTGCAGCTACTGTGAAGCAATACTGTAGCTGAAGTGAAGTTCACTTCATACAGTTAAAATACAGCACAAAGAGTCCTACTTGTAGGAAGGCACAGGGAAACTGCATTCTAGCTGCAGTAATACCGCAATTAAAAAACAAGTGTGTCCAAAATATTGTATAATATTGCAGTACTACTGCAATAATTGACAATAATTACTGCAGTAATTAACTGGCGTTGTTTTCTCAAACTTCATACGCAGTTTAATATGTGTTTCTGAGCTGCCAATCCAGAATAGAGAGAGTCAGCCCTGGTCCTGGAGAGACACAGGGTGTGCTGGGGTCCCCAGCCCTGGTCCTGGAGAGCCGCAGGGTGTGCTGGGGTCCCCAGCCCTGGTCCTGGAGAGCCACAGGGTCTGCTGGGGTCCTCACTCCTGGTCCTGGAGAGCCGCAGGGTGTGCTGGGGTCCTCACTCCTGGTCCTGGAGAGCCGCAGGGTGTGCTGGGGTCCCCAGCCCTGCTCCTGGAGAGCCGCAGGGTGTGCTGGGGTCCCCAGCCCTGGTCCTGGAGAGCCACAGGGTGTGCTGGGGTCCCCAGCCCTGGTCCTGGAGAGACACAGGGTCTGCTGGGGTCCCCAGCCCTGGTCCTGGAGAGCCGCAGGGTGTGCTGGGGTCCCCAGCCCTGGTCCTGGAGACCTGCAGGGTGTGCTGGGGGCCCCGGCTCTGGTCCTGGAGAGCCACAGGGTGTGCTGGGGTCCCCAGCCCTGGTCCTGGAGAGCCACAGGGTGTGCTGGGGTCCCCAGCCCTGGTCCTGGAGAGACACAGGGTGTGCTGGGGTCCCCAGCCCTGGTCCTGGAGAGCCACAGGGTGTGCTGGGGTCCCCAGCCCTGGTCCTGGAGAGCCACAGGGTGTGCTGGGGTCCCCAGCCCTGGTCCTGGAGAGCCACAGGGTGTGCTGGGGTCCCCAGCCCTGGTCCTGGAGACCTGCAGGGTCTATTCATAGTTATTCCCACTTCACTGTAAGCTGCATTATTATGAATACCAGGAATCTGCAGTATGGTACAAACATTGTTTAATCATGTCATAACAATCTACACATCCTCACCCCCCCCCCAGACCAGCTCTGCCTTAAAACACAAGAGAAATGCAGAGAAAACAGCCAGCTGAAACACGATAACTGCTGTCCCCATTTTGTCTCCATTTTGTCTCCATTTTGTCTCCAGTGCATCGTACAAAGAGAGGAAGACACCGCACTCTGATAGGTTCACACAAATTGCATATGTTGTTTCCCCCCATTCCCTGACCAATCGAATGTCTTCTACAGGTTAGTTAACAGACCAAAGGGTCATTTTGAGGATCGTGGAGAATTGCATACATTTTTGTATTTTTACATGTAGCACTTTCTATGACTGTAAAGCACATTTTCCCCATGTAAAACTTTTAAGACACTTATTTAACTGCTCATGGAAATAACATAAATTAAAAAAAATTCTATTAAATAATGAGAAGCGTTAAATATGAGACACTTAAAAAAGAGACTAACTGTGGAAACGGAGGGCGGAGATGAGGAAAGGCGGACTTTCACATTTCAAACTGCGTCAGTTTAAGGATGAAAACCTGTTTTAGCTTTTTCATTTCCCCCAAACCTCGGCAGCTGAAGGCATTTGTTGGCATAATTTTTTTAAATTGATTACTTTATTCTCTTAAATCTCACTCGGGTAAATGTATGTGAGTAAGAACACGTGTCACGTGATCTGCGTTCCTCCAGTTTCCACGGTGTCCAGGGGGCGGAGCAGGAAGAGACTGAAGCCACGCCTCTCAGCGTTAGGGTTGGTCCTCCAGTGCAATCCCAGGGTACACCTGTTTCACATCAGCTCAACGGGACACAAGTAAAATGTCTGCCTGTCAGATTCTGTCGTCTACATCAGTAACTTAAAAAAACCCCCAACAAAACACAAATAAAGTTGGACTACTGCCTCCAAATACTGACGTGCACTTCTTCTTCTGTCTCAGTTCTGATTGTGTTGTGCACAGTATCAGCCCATTGGCCTCCATGGAGAGCCAGGAGCCGGTGTGGATTTCACCAAAACAGAGAAAAGTAAAGATTGATGCAGAAATCCCAGGGGGGTATTTCCGGAAGAGGGGTTACCGGATCACTCTGCTCAGTGAAACGCAGAACCATCCGGACCCGGATCAGAACAGGCGTGTTCACTCCAGCCCAGGCCACTCTGATGGGGCACATTTGGGAGGGTTCTGGGCCTGACTCAGAGCAGGGATCCAGTGAACTGATGGCCCAGTGGGGGGAGGCACAGTGCAGGCTGGATCAGTCTGGGTGTGTGAGTGTGTGTGTGTGTGTGTGCATGTTTATATGTGTGTGTGTGTGTGTGTGTGTGCATGTTTATATGTGTGTGTGTGTGTGTGTGTGTGCGGTGTGTTTATATGTGTGTGTGCATGTTTATATGTGTGTGTGTGTGTGGGTGCGTGTTTATATGTGTGTGTGTGTGTGCGGTGTGTTCATATGTGTGTGTGTGTGTGGGTGGGTGCATGTTTATATGTGTGTGTGTGTGTGTGTGTGTGCATGTTTATATGTGTGTGTGTGTGTGTGTGTGTGTGTGCGGTGTGTTTATATGTGTGTGTGCATGTTTATATGTGTGTGTGTGTGTATGTGTGTGCATGTTTATATGTGTGTGTGTGTGTATGTGGGTGCATGTTTATATGTGTGTGTGTGTGTGTGTATGTGTGTGCATGTTTATATGTGTGTGTGTGTGTATGTGTGTGCATGTTTATATGTGTGTGTGTGTGTATGTGGGTGCATGTTTATATGTGTGTGTGTGTGTATGTGGGTGCATGTTTATATGTGTGTGTTTGTGTGTGTATGTGTGTGCATGTTTATATGTGTGTGTTTGTGTGTGTATGTGTGTGCATGTTTATATGTGTGTGTTTGTGTGTGTATGTGTGTGCATGTTTATATGTGTGTGTTTGTGTGTGTATGTGTGTGCATGTTTATATGTGTGTGTTTGTGTGTGTGTGTGTGTTTATATGTGTGTGTTTGTGTGTGTGTGTGTGTTTATATGTGTGTGTGTGCAGGCAGGGGGGCGTGGGGGCGTGGTCAGGCGTGGTCAGACAGGGGGGCGTGGTCAGGCTGGGCTGGCTCAGCGCAGGGCGTGGTCAGACAGGGGGGCGTGGTCAGACAGGGGGGCGTGGTCAGACAGGGGGCGTGGTCGGGCATGGGGGCGTGGTCAGACAGGGGGGCGTGGTCAGACAGGGGGGCGTGGTCAGACAGGGGGCGTGGTCGGGCATGGGGGCGTGGTCAGACAGGGGGGCGTGGTCAGACTGGGGGGGCGTGGTCAGACAGGGGGGCGTGGTGGGGCTGGGCTGGCTCAGTGCAGGGCGTGGTCTCGGGCGTCAGGGCGGGGTGGGCAGGGCTGGTCTGTGGGCCGTGGTGCTGGCGGAGCAGGAAGGAGCGGATGGTGAGTTTGGGCAGGTCCAGCTGGGCAGACAGGGTCTGCACGGCCTCCTCGTCGGGGTGGGTTCCCACGTCCTGCGCAAAGCTGCTGAGGATCTGCAGGGCCGCCGCGGAGATCCCGCCCCCGGCCACGCCCCCCTCTGCAGCAGGCTGCCGGCCTCCCTGGGCCTGCTGGGGGGGCGGGGCCTGTTGCTGTGGCGACGGGGAAATCCGCTGGTGCTGATGCTGATGCTGCCTAGTCTGCGTCTGTAGGAGGAAGTGATGAGGGGTTACCGACGGCAACAAGGTGCATGTCTGTGTGTGTGTATAGTGAGTGTGTGTGTGTGTGTGTGTATAGTGAGTGTGTGTGTGCGTATAGTGAGTGTGTGTGTGTGCGTATAGTGAGTGTGTGTGTATAGTGAGTGTGCGTATAGTGAGTGTGTGTGTGTGTGTGCGTATAGTGAGTGTGTGTGTGTGTGTGCGTATAGTGAGTGTGTGTGTGTGTGTGTGTGTATAGTGAGTGTGTGTGCGTATAGTGAGTGTGTGTATAGTGAGTGTGCGTATAGTGAGTGTGTGTGTGTGTGCGTATAGTGAGTGTGTGTGTGTGCGTATAGTGAGTGTGCGTATAGTGAGTGTGTGTGTGTGTGCGTATAGTGTGTATGAGTGTGTGTGCGTATAGTGAGTGTGTGTATGAGTGTGTGTGCGTATAGTGAGTGTGCGTATAGTGAGTGTGTGTGTGTGTGCGTATAGTGAGTGCGTGTGTGTGTGCGTATAGTGAGTGTGTGTGTGTGTGCGTATAGTGAGTGCGTGTGTGTGTGCGTATAGTGAGTGTGTGTGTGTGTGCGTATAGTGAGTGTGTGTGCGTATAGTGAGTGTGTGTATAGTGAGTGTGTGTGTGTGTGTGCGTATAGTGAGTGTGCGTATAGTGAGTGTGCGTATAGTGAGTGTGTGTGTGTGTGTGCGTATAGTGTGTATGTGTGTGTGTGTGTATAGTGAGTGTGCGTATAGTGAGTGTGTGTATAGTGAGTGTGCGTATAGTGAGTGTGTGTGCGTATAGTGTGTATGTGTGTGTGTGCGTATAGTGAGTGTGTGTGTGTGTATGTATAGTGAGTGTGCGTATAGTGAGTGTGTGTGTGTATAGTGAGTGTGCGTATAGTGAGTGTGTGTGCGTATAGTGAGTGTGCGTATAGTGAGTGTGCGTATAGTGTGTGTGCGTATAGTGAGTGTGTGCGTATAGTGAGTGTGTGTGTGTATAGTGAGTGTGCGTATAGTGAGTGTGTGTATAGTGAGTGTGTGTGTGTATAGTGAGTGTGCGTATAGTGAGTGTGTGTATAGTGAGTGTGTGTGCGTATAGTGAGTGTGCGTATAGTGAGTGTGTGTGTGTGTGTGCGTATAGTGTGTATGTGTGTGTGTGCGTATAGTGAGTGTGCGTATAGTGAGTGTGTGTATAGTGAGTGTGCGTATAGTGAGTGTGTGTGTGTGTGCGTATAGTGAGTGTGCGTATAGTGAGTGTGTGTATAGTGAGTGTGCGTATAGTGAGTGTGTGTGTGTGTGCGTATAGTGTGTATGTGTGTGTGTGCGTATAGTGAGTGTGTGTGTGTGTATGTATAGTGAGTGTGCGTATAGTGAGTGTGTGTGCGTATAGTGAGTGTGTGTGCGTATAGTGAGTGTGCGTATAGTGTGTGTGCGTATAGTGAGTGTGTGTGTGTATAGTGAGTGTGCGTATAGTGTGTGTGTGTATAGTGAGTGTGTGTATAGTGAGTGTGCGTATAGTGTGTGTGCGTATAGTGAGTGTGTGTGCGTATAGTGAGTGAGTGTGCGTATAGTGTGTGTGTGTATAGTGAGAGTGTGTGTGTATAGTGAGTGTGTGTATAGTGAGTGTGTGTGCGTATAGTGTGTGTGTGTATAGTGAGAGTGTGTGTGTATAGTGAGTGTGTGTGTATAGTGAGTGTGTGTGCGTATAGTGTGTATAGTGTGTGTGTGTGTATAGTGAGTGTGTGTATAGTGAGTGTGTGTGTGTATAGTGTGTGTGTGTATAGTGTGTGTGTGTATAGTGAGTGAGTGTGCGTATAGTGTGTGTGCGTATAGTGTGTGTGCGTATAGTGTGTGTGCGTATAGTGAGTGTGCGTATAGTGAGTGTGTGTGCGTATAGTGAGTGTGTGTGCGTATAGTGTGTATAGTGTGTGTGCGTATAGTGTGTGTGCGTATAGTGAGTGTGCGTATAGTGAGTGTGTGTATAGTGAGTGTGCGTATAGTGAGTGTGTGTATAGTGAGTGTGTGTATAGTGAGTGTGAGTCACTCACCTGTACAGGCTCCAGGTGCTGCAGGTGAGTGGGCCGCTCAGGCAGGTACTGCGGCACCCCGCTGCTCTCCTGCTCGTAGACGGCATCGCGCTCTGATTGGGCCAGGCTGAGGAAGCGGCGAATCAGGGACAGGTTCTCCCAGAGGGTGCGGTTCTCAGGAGATGGCTCCTCCTTCCAGCGCAGGAGCTCACACAGCCAGCCCTGAGCAATCAATCACAGATCAGCCCTGAGCAATCACTCACAGATCAGCCCTGAGCAATCACTCACAGTCAGCCCTAAGCAATCAATCACATATCAGCCCTGAGCAATCAATCACAGATCCTTGAGCAATCAATCACAGCCAGCCCTGAGCAAGCAATCACAGATCAGCCCTGAGCCATCACTCACAGCCAGCCCTGAGCAATCAATCACAGATCAGCCCTGAGCAATCACTCACAGCCAGCCCTGAGCAATCAATCACAGCCAGCCCTGAGCAATCAATCACAGATCTTTGAGCAATCAATTACAGATCAGCCCTGAGCAATCAATCACAGATCAGCCCTGAGCAATCAATCACAGATCAGCCCTGAACAATCAATCACAGATCAGCCCTGAGCAATCAATCACAGATCAACCCTGAACAATCAATGACAGATCAGCCCTGAGCAATTAATCACAGATCAGCCCAACACACTCACACACACACACACACACACACTCACACACACTCATGCACACACACGCACGCACACATGCACACACACACACACACACACACGCGCGCACACACATGCACACACACTGCTTTAAACAATGTAATTACACCAATTCGATAAATTACTGTAATAATACACTTCTGTGCCCAGACAGAACACAACCCCCTCCTGACTGTGGCTGAGTTTACCAACTCACGCACACACACACACACACACACACCTCACACACACTCACACCTCACGCACACGCACACACACACCTCACACACACACACACAGACATCTCATGCACACACACACACCTGGTGTGGCAACATTTGGAAAGTCATTCAAACTTCTTTCAGTTGAGAACATTAAAAGGCTGCTGACAGGGACAATACATAGAGAACAGAAATTTGATCATCTGGCTGTGATAACACACTTTAATCAATGTCATATCTGTTCTTACCTCTTAAAGAAATCCCAGGTAAATCTAGCTAGCATTGATAGACCTTCATCTGTCAATGAAGGACTATCTAGAAGTTTCATCGATTAAAAAGGCTCTGGTGGTGAACTAAATGGAATGTTCATTTAAAATCATTCAACAGTGTCAGTTAGCTGCAAACACAGTTAGCCATGAACGTTCACCATCTTCAACGTACGCCTGGTCAGTAACTCTTTGGTCAGTACTGGGTCAGTAACTGGGTCAGTAGATATCAGTACCTGGCTCTTGGAAGCCGCCACCTTGGCAAACAGGGCCTGGGAGACTTTGGCCCTCTTCATCTCCTGCTGGATGTCATCATAGATGGATGTGCAGAGGGGGGGGCCGTGGGGGGGCCAGTGGGGGGGGGCGTGTAGGGGGGTGAAGCTCTCAGTATTGCCGTTTCGCTCCACCTGGAGGAGGGGGGGCACGCCCTGTGGGGGAGGGGTCACATTGTGTAACGCTCAGCACACACACACGCACGCGCACACACACACACAAACACACACACATGCGCACATACACACACATACACACACATACACACGCACACGCACACACACACACACACACACACACGTACATGCACACACGCACGCGCACATACACACACACACTCACACACACACACACACACACACAAACACACACACATGCGCACATACACACACATACACACACATACACACGCACACGCACACACACATGCATGCGTGCACACACACACACACGTACATGCACACACGCACGCGCACATACACACACACACTCACACACACACACACACACACACACACACACTCAAACACCAAACAGTGTGAGAGGAGGGTGGGGCCTCACGGAAAGATGCATGAAAAAGAGGCGGAGAGACACACTCACGGGAAGGGTGCTCATTGGTCCCCGCTGGTGCCAATCATCAGGCCTGCTGCTATTACAATCCTCCCTCCTGACCTGAGGGTCACAGGTATTACATCACTGAGGGTCACAGGTATGACATCACTGAGGGTCACAGGTATGACATCACTGAGGGTCACAGGTATGACCTCACTGAGGGTCACAGGTATGACCTCACTGAGGGTCACAGGTATGACATCACTGAGGGTCACAGGTATGACCTCACTGAGGGTCACAGGTATGACATCACTGAGGGTCACAGGTATGACCTCACTGAGGGTCACAGGTATGACATCACTGAGGGCCACAGGTATTACATCACTGAGGGTCACAGGTATTACATCACTGAGGGTCACAGGTATTACATCACTGAGGGTCACAGGTATGACATCACTGAGGGCCACAGGTATTACATCACTGAGGGTCACAGGTATTACATCACTGAGGGTCACAGGTATGACATCACTGAGGGTCACAGGTATTACATCACTGAGGGTCACAGGTATGACATCACTGAGGGTCACAGGTATTACATCACTGAGGGTCACAGGTATGACATCACTGAGGGTCACAGGTATTACATCACTGAGGGTCACAGGTATGACATCACTGAGGGTCACAGGTATGACATCACTGAGGGTCACAGGTATGACATCACTGAGGGTCACAGGTATTACATCACTGAGGGTCACAGGTATTACATCACTGAGGGTCACAGGTATGACCTCACTGAGGGTCACAGGTATTACATCACTGAGGGTCACAGGTATGACCTCACTGAGGGTCACAGGTATGACATCACTGAGGGTCACAGGTATTACATCACTGAGGGTCACAGGTATGACATCACTGAGGGTCACAGGTATGACCTCACTGAGGGTCACAGGTATGACCTCACTGAGGGTCACAGGTATGACCTCACTGAGGGTCACAGGTATGACATCACTGAGGGTCACAGGTATGACATCACTGAGGGTCACAGGTATGACATCACTGAGGGTCACAGGTATGACATCACTGAGGGCCACAGGTATGACATCACTGAGGGTCACAGGTATGACCTCACTGACCTGCGGCGGGCGTGGCGGGGGCGTGGCGACGGGGGCCCCGGGGCCGGGGGTGCTCCTCTCTCTCTCCTCCTGGTAGATGCGGTCTCGCTCGCCCGCGGGCAGCTGCAGGAAGCCGCTGATGGCCCGCAGGTTCA
>NC_083768.1:60455429-60467929 GCF_963514075.1 Conger conger | reverse complement strand
TACACACTGCTCTTACACACACATAACAACACCGTGATTACACACTGCTGTTACACACACATAACAACACCGTGATTACACACTGCTGTTACACACACATAACAACACCGTGATTACACACTGCTCTTACACACACATAACAACACCGTGATTACACACTGCTGTTACACACACAGAACAACACCGTGATTACACACTGCTGTTACACACACATAACAACACCGTGATTACACACTGCTCTTACACACACAGAACAACACCGTGATTACACACTGCTGTTACACACACATAACAACACCGTGATTACACACTGCTCTTACACACACAGAACAACACCGTGATTACACACTGCTGTTACACACACAGAACAACACCCTGATTACACACTGCTGTTACACACACAGAACAACACCGTGATTACACACTGCTGCTACACACACAGAACAACACCGTGATTACACACTGCTGTTACACACACAGAACAACACCGTGATTACACACTGGTGTTACACACACAGAACAACACCGTGATTACACACTGGTGTTACACACACAGAACAACACCGTGATTACACACTGCTCTTACACACACAGAACAACACCGGTGATTACACACTGCTGCTACACACACAGAACAACACCGTGATTACACACTGCTCTTACACACACATAACAACACCGTGATTACACACTGATTACACACTGCAGGTTGAGACATAACAACACCGTGATTACACACTGATTACACACTGATTACACACTGATTACACACTGCAGGTTTGAGACCCAGACAGGTTTGAGACATAACAACACCGTGATTACACACTGATTACACACTGATTACACACTGATTACACACTGATTACACGCTGCAGGTTTGAGACCCAGACAGGTTTGAGACATAACAACACCGTGATTACACACTGATTACACACTGATTACACACTGATTACACACTGATTACACACTGCTGCTCTCAGGGCAGATACCAGGCTGAGTTTGAGCCTGACACGCCACGGCGACGCGGACCGTAAGCTGTGATTGGTCCGCTTGGTAGCATTGCATCATGCATTTCCAGCTGCTCTGCCATTGGTCAGTTTCAGTCGCCTGTGCTGTTGACTGGATGCCTCGTTGCCTGATTAGTAATCTGTCCTTCGGAGGCGTGTTCTCAGCACGCGAATGAGACACACTTTGAAGGCAGAAAAGTGTCAAAGTGAAAGTAAAGTGATTACGTGATGCTTAATTCAGCCGGCTGGCTCATGAGACTGAAACATTACATACGTTGTTTCAGTGTGTTAAGCAATTAAAATGTTGTTTATAAAGTTTAACGAAAACTTTTTGTACTTGCACTTGTGGACAAGCTCTCTTTGCGAACTCTGCGCTGTTTTCAGCCGCCATTAATTTAAGGGAAGTAAGATCCATACAGTTCATCGCAAATGATTATGGGATCTAATGACGATGAACACTAGCGTTTTGGCGGTGTAACTGCAGGGCGGTGTAACTCTCCGCGGCGTGGGGGCTACGTGTGGGCTACTCTCAGACGTATAAACACTCTCAGCGGCGTGGGGGCTACGCGTGGGCTACTCTCAGACGTATAAACACTCTCCGTGGCGTGGGGGCTACGCGTGGGCTACTCTCAGACGTATAAACACTCTCCGTGGTGTAGGGGCTACGTGTGGGCTACTCTCAGACGTATAACCACTCTCAGCGGCGTGGGGGCTACGTGTGGGCTACTCTCAGACGTATAAACACTCTCAGCGGCGTGGGGGCTATGTGTGGGCTACTCTCAGACGTATAAACACTCTCAGTGGCGTGGGGGCTACGTGTGGGCTACTCTCAGACGTATAAACACTCTCAGCGGCGTGGGGGCTACGTGTGGGCTACTCTCAGAGTCTTACCTCTCTTGTGGCGGGGCCGCAGGTGGATGGGCCCCAGCGGTTTGAGGGCCCCTCCCAGGCCCCCCAGCCAGGCCGGGCCCCCGAGGGGACTCCCGTTCTGCCCCAGCCGGGGCAGTTTTGCCGGGGGGCCCTTGGGGTCCGTGGGGCAGTTCTCCTTCCCCAGGTGCACCTCGCTCAGGTGAGCCATCTCCCAGAGCCCCGCCCCCCGCCCCCCCCCACACACACGCTCACCTGGGGGAGAGAGGGGGGGAAGGAGGTCAGACAATCAATTACATCAATACATCAATCAGTCAATCAAACTATCAATCAATCAATCATTCAATCAATCAATAAATCAGACTGTGTGACTGATAGATTGACTCAACCAATAAAAGAGTCACAATCAATAAATTAATGAATCCACCAAACAAACAATCAATCAGTCAATTATTCAAACAGTCCATCCATCAATCCAATGAATTAACCAATCGTTCAATCAATCAAACAGATCATATTAAAATATTAAATCAGGCAACACCGATATTTCGATTAATCAAGCGGACAACAACCCTTCATCAATTAATCTGACCACACCCCTTACTCAAGAAACTAGTTAGGTCACACATGAAACCATTTCAGTGAATGATGTTTGTTGTGTTGTATACTGTATATTGTCTGTCCTGTCCCGTTTAAACTGTGCTGCTGCTTATTTTGCAAAATGTTTATTTTGCTGCATGTCTCTTTTGCGAAAGAGATTTTAATTTAAATGAGAAAAACCCTGAACCCACACAGGTGAGTACAGTACATTACCTGGGCCCCACACAGGTGAGTACAGTACATTACCTGGGCCCCACACAGGTGAGTACAGTACATTACCTGGGCCCCACACAGGTGAGTACAGTACATTACCTGGGCCCCACACAGGTGAGTACAGTACATTACCTGGGCCCCACACAGCCCCACACAGGTGAGTACAGTACATCACCTGGGCCCCACACAGGTGAGTACAGTACATTACCTGGGCCCCACACAGCCCCACACAGGTGAGTACAGTACATCACCTGGGCCCCACACAGGTGAGTACAGTACATTACCTGGGCCCCACACAGCCCCACACAGGTGAGTACAGTACATCACCTGGGCCCCACACAGATGAGTACAGTACATTACCTGGGCCCCACACAGATGAGTACAGTACATTACCTGGGCCCCACACAGCCCCACACAGCCCCACACAGGTGAGTACAGTACATCACCTGGGCCCCACACAGCCCCACACAGCCCCACACAGGTGAGTACAGTACATTACCTGGGCCCCACACAGGTGAGTACAGTACATTACCTGGGCCCCACACAGGTGAGTACAGTACATTACCTGGGCCCCACACAGCCACACACAGGTGAGTACAGTACATTACCTGGGCCCCACACAGCCCCACACAGGTGAGTACAGTACATTACCTGGGCCACACACAGCCCCACACAGGTATATTCAGTTTCAAACCTACAATTACATGTACATTTTAATCTAAATTATGTTTTATTAATCATACTTCTCCTGTTCGAGCCCATACACTTGCAGTTACATTCAGAACAAAATCTAAATGTTCTGCCCAAAACGCCGTCTAAGGCTGTCCCTAAATGGAAATACACTTTCCTGAAAATCAAACATGTTTTATTATTATTACAATAATAGTTTAAAAAAAATTACTATTACAAATTGTTCGGCTGTTCAATGTTGCCCATTTCCCGAAGCAGGGACAGTTCACTCCGCACTCCGTCGCCGGAGAGTCCAGGTCAGGATTTTGCGGTGACCTCTGAAACAGACAAAGGAGCCGCGCGCTGCCCGTGGAGAGGAACAATGCCGCAGATCAGAGACAAATTAGGCGAAGCAGCCCCGAAACTCACCGCCCCAAAACTCCCAGGCACATCCAGCGCCGCAGGTCCCTTATGCCCTCTTCAACAAACCATTCGGTGAAGCAGGACGGAGCTGAACTATCCGAGTTTTAACGCTTCACAGGCATGGCAAGGGACATCGGTCTTCTGACGGGGTTATTCTCCCCCCGATTTCCCAATTTGAATTTGAGCCAGGACAGAAGGGCGATAACACGAGGGGTCGATGGGACGCGGGAGGCTATCTTGAAAACCGCTGATTGGCGATAACGGTCGGCTGGCATTTAATTCCGAGCCACAAAGACGGGCTTCCGAACCTCAGAGAAATGGACACACTCGTTTAAAAAAAAGTTAAAAAAAATATACATAGTGCGTGAAGTCCTCCGTTGGAGTTCTCAACCTCCATCGTTTGGAACGGTAGTCTAAAATATAGGTACTACGAAAAAATACGGACGTGGACGCAAACAAATGTCAGCCTAGGCTATACACCCATCCTGTTTCGGTACGCATCTGGCATCTGTATAGATCTCCAGCGGAGTGTCAGCGTAGCCTGTCCATCTCTCCGGGAGGAAAGGAGGCGAAAAGCCTTCTCATGTGAGTACGATGTGTACGCTACGGTTCGTAGTCAGAAATAATAAAAGTGCGTTTCTCTTTCCGATTTCGGTGACGCATTCAGCACAGTGAAGATGCCAATAATCTCCTGGCGATGTTAGCGGCGGTTGTTTTTATTTGCGGCCGCACGGAACCTCTTTTTCTTTATTTTCTTTCTTTCGCGCGCTCTCTCGCGCTCCCTCTCTCGCGCTCCCCGTGTCCCCATTAAATTATTAGTTGAATTGACTCATCACTCCCCCCTCCTCCCTCATTCCAGCACGAGATAACACCCAGAGTGAGGACTGCGCGCGAACGAGGAGAAGCTTCAGACAGACCCGGGGCTCCGCCAGCGCCCGGGCAGAAGACGGAGACCAAAAATAAGTTTAACATAAGTTTAAAATAAGTCCTTCGTACAGAGACGTAGAGTGTGGTTTCCGGCTTTTTAAATCGGCTTGATTAGTGTGAGCCGGTTCTGCATTTATAACAGAATAAACCGCACAGATGCACCTGCAAATACGCACACACACGCACCCAAATATTTATTACAGAATAAACCACACAGATGCACCTGCAAACACACACATAGCTACACACATTTATTACAGAGATACAGAGGGACAGTTGTAATAAACAGTCTATTACTGTATCAAACAAGGCCTTGCACATAAGAATAGTGTCTGAACAATGACGTCAAACAATCATAAATATAAGCACAGCGGTCGCGTTTTTGTATTAAATGTCGTTATGTGGTAAGTGAACGTGCGGGCCACCGTGGGGATTACCACACTCCCTGTCTCAGCACTTTTACTTTCATCACGCGCGCTTTGCGATTTAATTTTACCCAGAAAATTGGGTCCTCTTGCGTCACCGTGCCCCCAAAATGTCCGAGCGCTGATGGAACGCTTCCTGGTGCGAAAGCAGGCGCCATATGGCACGTGGAGACGGGGTCAGGCCCGGGAGCGAACCGGTGATTAGCGCGAGTGTGTGGACGGTGACGGCGCAGGCGCGTATGCGCGCAGGAAGGGCTCGGGCAGGGCGCGCGGGTGGTATTCGCAGCGCCCAGGAAGATGGCAAGGCGAGATAAATTAATCCTCACTACTAGCACTTGAAGACTTGAATTGATGTAATTGATTTGGACCCTTTCAGTCATTCCTGAAGCCAAGTTCCTGCTCTTCAGTGTTAGGCAGTAGAGCAGCATATTTTAATAAGCCCCTTTAGAAGTATGTTAGTCTGATGGTATCTGTTCACCAGGGAGATGAGCAGGACATGGTCCAATAGCAGCTTTATTAGCCATATGCTCCTGAACACTAAGCACCCACCACCACAGAATCCACACATGCACACACTCACACACACACACACACACACACACACACACACACACACACACAAAGACACATACGCACGCACACACAAAGACACATACACGCACATACACACATGCACACAGTCACACACAAAGACACATACACGCACATGCACACACTCACACGCACTCACACACAAAGACACATACACACTCACGCACACATGCACACACACGCACACACAAAGCACCCACAACAGCAGAATCAATGCACACATACACAGACACGCACACGCACACGCACGCTTATGCACACACACACACACACACTCACACTCACACTCACACATACACACACACACTCCAGGGAACCATCAAAACAGGAAACAGAGGTTCAGGGCAGGTTACTCTTCTGTTTGTTCACATCTGAGATGTACAATTCCAGCTCTCTGAATATATAAAAATCAACAATGCCCTGTAGTGTTACACACACTCGCAGAAATGCACACATACTCACGCTCAGAAACATACAGACACGCATGCAAACCCACACATACACACACACCTGACTCCATACAACCTGCGCTAAAGAGCAAAGATCCTCATGCCTAACTCCATACAACCTGCGCTAAAGAGCAAAGATCCTCATGCCTAACTCCATACAACCTGCGCTAAAGAGCAAAGATCCTCATGCCTAACTCCATACAACCTGCGCTAAAGAGCAAAGATCCTCATGCCTAACTCCATACAACCTGCGCTAAAGAGCAAAGATCCTCATGCCTAACTCCATACAAGCTGCTCTAAAGAGCACAGTTACTGACTGAATTAATTAACACCACAAAGTAACATTTCGAGCCTTTGTCAGACTGTCAAATAAATACTTTTTAATAAATTCACATTTGTGCAGGGGCTCAAACTACAGTGAACTAGACTTTATGTTCATGGCTGTGGATAACTGATATTTACATGAATTGTACCTTATCTGACCTGTGTTCTGTAGTTGTTCAGTGACCTTTGGTATGCGTATACTGTATAGTAAGCCACTTTGGATGAAAGTGCCAAACAAATGTAATATAATATAAAAACAATGACAATTTCTTGGCCATTTTGTCTTTGTCAGGTAAGGAAAAGATCTTGATCTCACCTGTATAGACTGACAGGTGACACTTTCACTCAAAAACTGGGTATTAACACATAAGATCACATGTCACAATAATTCAAGAAGTAAATATACATCCTGGTTCTTATACATATATC
Organism: Conger conger; assembly: GCF_963514075.1. Lineage (NCBI taxonomy): Eukaryota > Metazoa > Chordata > Actinopteri > Anguilliformes > Congridae > Conger > Conger conger. The sequence continues at coordinate 60,461,005 of NC_083768.1, read as the reverse complement.
TGGAATATAAAAAATAAAGCAAGAAATCTATTATTTTATTATTTATAGTAATGCTCTACCACAAATAAAATAGCAATACATAGAGGGGGATTGTGTAGGTGAGCAGAAGCAGGATGTGAACAAACCGGTCTTTCACAGCATCACTGATGCACACATGCCCCACCCACACAGACTAACCACAGCCAGCAGGTTGTTTTGGCTTCCCCTCTGCATGGACACCATTCTTAAGCTCTGCTTCATTATGTGACCGCAGATTACAGGCCTGCCTGAAATCTGCTGATGCAACAACAACAGAAAATGCTCCAGTGCTCCAAACTCACGACCACAGTGAACTCATTACACCCAATCCACTGGCTCAATCCTGGAGGTAGGATTATCCAGTGGTGTGATTATTTAATGAGCAGATTACACCGTACCTACATCAGACTACTCAACACCACAGTGCAGGGCTTCTCAAAAAGATAGATATGTCTGTAGGGCTACCCTACCCTGATCCTGGAGAGCCACAGTGTCTGTAGGGCTACTCTACCCTGGTCCACAGGGTCTGTAGGGCTTCTCTACCCTGGTCCTGGAGAGCCACAGGGTCTGTAGGACAACTCTACCCTGGTCCATATTGCCTGTAGGGCACTGAATGTTTTTAAACCTGTAACACTCTTGGAATCAGGGGAGGGAATTGGTTAAATTAAAGACTAATGATCTTGATCAGGTGATTATGAGAAACACTGAAACCATTCTGACCTGCAGCATTAATTTAACGGAGTCTCAGGATCTTAATTAGGATGGCGGAGACAGTCCCACTGAAGGCCCGGACACACCAAACCGACGGTCGGCCGCGGAGCGCCGACAAAGATCGCCTCGCGTCGATACGCGTCGTTAATGTTGGCTGTGCCGAACACACCACAACGACGGTCCGCCGACGGCCGAGTTGCACGTACGTTCTGCGCCTGCGTGGCGGTAGTCTGTATTTGTCTTTCAAAAAATGGAAACCGGAAGACCGGGGAATGCGTTTGCATTGCGTTGGACCTAGAAGCAGCCATTGTCTCGCTCACAACAAACAGTTTGCAGCAATTTCCTTGTTCTCTCGCTATTTAGTAATACTAATCGAAAATTATGTCTGGTAGTGATAGTAACTTTGGAATGGCTTGCTTTCGTCGCTTCCGTTTCTCTTCTCGTGCACTGGACAGCCAATCAGAGAGCTCTCTCTCATCGACGGCTCCGGTGGCTCCGACGCCGATTCAACATGTTGAACATGGAGCCCTCCAAAACACGCCGACGGAGTGTCGGCGTGCGGGACACACCGGAAAGACTCGGCCGACAGGGCGCCACCGACGTCTGACGGCCGACCGTCGGTTTGGTGTGTCCGGGCCTTGACTGGAAAATAAATACTAGTGTAAAAGTACTACTTAATTATTCATGAGCAGGCTATAGTGACACTCAGGAGGTAAGAGTGGTCGTCTAGCAGTCTCAGGGTTCCAGGTTCGATTCCCTGCCCTGAAGGGTCTCTGAGCAAGATCCCTAAAGACTCGGCCGACAGGGCGCCACCGACGCCCGACGGCCGACCGTCGGTTTGGTGTGTCTGGTCGGCCGTCGGACGTCGGTGGCGCCCTGTCGGCCGAGTCTTTCCGGTGTGTCCCGCACGCCGACACTCGTCCGCGTGTTTTGGAGGGCTCCATGTTCAACATGTTGAATCGGCGTCGGAGCCCCCGGAGCCGTCGATGAGAGAGAGCTCTCTGATTGGCTGTCCAGCTAGCGAATCAGTGCACGAGAAGAGAAACGGAAGCGACGAAAGCAAGCCATTCCAAAGTTACTATCACTACCAGACATAATTTTCGACTAGTATTACTAAATAGCGAGAGAACAGGGAAATTGCTGCAAACTGTTTGTTGTGAGCGAGACAACGGCTGCTTATAGTAGGGAGGGCAAAGTGGAGCTTTAGAATGTAGACCGCTGTGTGTGCACGTGAGCTCGCCAATAGATTTCTCACAGAAAACGTAATTTGTCCACGTTTTTACTTTACAGTAGAGGTGATCGTTAAACTTACAATAACTAAGTGCTAGTGTGTTCTAAGCCTTTACTGGTCCCTGTACGATGTTAGCATGATGTAGCTAGCATACGCGAATAGCACAAAGCCATACAATTTGCTTTTTAACGGCACTTGGTCATTCGAACGATATAAATAAAAGCATTCGATTAAGTTCGACGGCACCGGAATTTTCTGTCGTACCGTCCATAAATGGCAAAAGTCCCACCATAGGATTTATTTAAATCTTTAAAAGTTATACATTTTCTGAATCGTCATTAATTCATCTTGTTTCTATCAGTGATTCGGCGTGATCGGACAGTTCTGTAGCTATGTAAATGACGTCAGAAGGATACAGCACTGTTATTTGCTACCTAAACTTTGACGCACGCTCGAGAGCGTTAACATGATTGAAGTCTGACATGTCTATTGTCAAAATCCATTGAAACTATGAAAAAGTAACCAGGGACTTTGGACTTATAAGGCTGGACATACCGAGTACCCAGCAAAAATATTGACCTGGCTCCAGTCACACTTTTGACAGTTCGAACTGCCACCAACTGCCATGTATGAGCGCGTGAAGTAAACCAGCAACCGGCGGACCGTCGTTGCGGTGTGTTCGGCACAGCCAACATTAACGACGCGTATCGACGCGAGGCGATCTTTGTCGGCGCTCCGCGGCCGACCGTCGGTTTGGTGTGTCCGGGCCTTAACACCCAATCGGTCCGGATGATCCGCTTGGTGCCGTGCATGGCAGCCTATCACGCTATATGAATGCAGTCAGTTCACCATTCCCATCACAACACCCTGAGCTGTGCTCATGTGAAGGAGCTGCCATTCCTTGCATACAGTCTTTTATATACTCCTTTATTTTCATTGCAAGGTATGAGAACACTGCCCTGGGTATTTTTTTTTTTTTTACTACAAGGAGTTATATAAATGTGTGATAAATAAGAGTAATCATCTTAACAAAATGTTGATATTGCCTCCAATTGATTTCACAGCAGGCATACAGGTGAAATAAATAAATAAACAAATAAATAAATGAGCTGACAGGAGCAATAACGCGGTGAATAACACCGCAGTAATGACAGGATAATGGGAATTAATGTGATTATTTTGTCTGCCGTTAACAATGGCTCTCCCTTCACCTCCAGAGTGATATGAGCCATTGCAGAGCTCAGTGATATGAGCCATTGTGGAGCTCAGTGATATGAGCCTGTGCAGAGCTCAGTGATATGAGTCTGTGCAGAGCTCAGTGATATGAGCCATTGTGGAGCTCAGTGATATGAGCCTTTGTGGAGCTCAGTGATATGAGTCGTCATGGAGCTCAGTGATATGAGCCTGTGCAGAGCTCAGTGATATGAGCCTTTGCAGAGCTCAGTGATATGAGCCATTGTGGAGCTCAGTGATATGAGCCTGTGCAGAGCTCAGTGATATGAGCCATTGTGGAGCTCAGTGATATGAGCCATTGTGGAGCTCAGTGATATGAGCCTTTGTGGAGCTCAGTGATATGAGCAGTCATGGAGCTCAGTGATATGAGTCGTCATGGAGCTCAGTGATATGAGCCTGTGCAGAGCTCAGTGATATGAGCCTTTGCAGAGCTCAGTGATATGAGTCATCATGGAGCTCAGTGATATGAGCCTGTGCAGAGCTCAGTGATATGAGCCATTGTGGAGCTCAGTGATATGAGCCATTGTGGAGCTCAGTGATATGAGTCGTCATGGAGCTCAGTGATATGAGCCTGTGCAGAGCTCAGTGATATGAGCCTTTGCAGAGCTCAGTGATATGAGCCTTTGCAGAGCTCAGTGATATGAGTCATCATGGAGCTCAGTGATATGAGCCTGTGCAGAGCTCAGTGATATGAGCCATTGTGGAGCTCAGTGATATGAGTCTGTGCGGAGCTCAGTGATATGAGCCATTGTGGAGCTCAGTGATATGAGCCTGTGCAGAGCTCAGTGATATGAGCCTTTGCAGAGCTCAGTGATATGAGTCATCATGGAGCTCAGTGATATGAGCCTGTGCAGAGCTCAGTGATATGAGCCATTGTGGAGCTCAGTGATATGAGTCTGTGCGGAGCTCAGTGATATGAGCCATTGTGGAGCTCAGTGATATGAGTCTGTGCAGAGCTCAGTGATATGAGCCATTGCAGAGCTCAGTGATATGAGCCATTGTGGAGCTCAGTGATATGAGCCATTGTGGAGCTCAGTGATATGAGTCTGTGCAGAGCTCAGTGATATGAGCCATTGTGGAGCTCAGTGATATGAGTCTGTGCAGAGCTCAGTGATATGAGCCATTGTGGAGCTCAGTGATATGAGCCATTGTGGAGCTCAGTGATATGAGTCCACCATGCCAGTATCCACCATGCAGAGCTTCATAATGGACATTATGGAGGAAAGAAATAACTGAAAAACCCAAACACCAATGTTCTCCGGAAAAGTGGGACCCTACCATTTCTATCTGACCCTTTTAAAGATTGTCTGACACCAACGGATGCAGCTTTCTGTCACATTTAATGCGCTTTGTCATGTTTCATAAGCAAAGCTCCACCTGTGTCATGCTGCAGTTTATGCTGAGTCATGCTTACAGTGCAGCGGCATGAGCACAGAATAATAGCATCACACGTCAATTATGAATCACACCACAGACACAACACGGAAATATGTTATTAAACACATTTCTCATTTGAGGTGAAAAATTTAATTTAATCTGAATCTCTCACCCTCGCTCAACCAGACCCCAAATAATGACACTCTAATGGCACCAAGGATGTTATATTCATGAAGGACAGTGTTATACTCTAAGGACAGAGTATTCATAAAGAATTAAGAATGTTGTATTCATAAAGAATTAAGGGCAGTGTATTCATAAAGCATTAAGGATGTTATATTCATAAAGAATTAAGGATAGTATATTCATAAAGACCTAAGGACAGTGTATTCATAAAGCATTACGGATATTAAATTCATAAAGAATTAATTGTGTGTCTGTGTGTCTGTGTGTGCGTGTGTGTGTGTCTGTGTGTGTGTGTGCGTGTGTGCGTGTGTGAGTGTGTGTGACTGTGTGAGTGTGTGAGTGTGTGTGTGTGTGTGTGTGAGTGTGTGTGTGTGTGTCTGTGTGTATGTGTGTGTGTGACTGTGTGTGAGTGTGTGTGTGTGTGTGTGTGTGTGAGAGAGAGAGAGAGAAAGTTCTTTTTTTCCAGTCTGGAGTGGAATGCAGACCCCTGTGAAGAGAGAACGCCTCTTTAAAACTGGTCCCAGCTTGCCACCTAAACTCTAAGCTCTCACTCCTAAACTCTCAGTCTATCTGTCTCTCTTTCCCTCTGTCACTTTCTCTCTCTTTTATTCCCTCTCTCATGCCTTCTCTCTCCCTCTCTCTCCCTGCCACCTGTAGGTAAACTAGCATTCATCTGGGAGAATCACTCACTGTTCAACTATTACATTACATTATTGGCATTTGGCAGACACTCTTATCCAGAGCGACGTACAGTTGATTTGACTAAGCAGGAGACAATCCTCCCCTGGAGCAATACAGGGTTAAGGGCCTTGCTCAAGGG